>NW_027184814.1:0-169351 GCF_040668555.2 Bombus flavifrons | reverse complement strand
AGTGCAGAATGTAATGCACGCCAGTTTCAGAATCGAAACAAGCGGAACAGCTCGCAAATCTCGATGATTTCGTCGATTTTGACGAAAACTATCCGCCATTTCATTCCCGTATGAGATATTTCGACGTTTAAGCGCCCTTTTTACTCCATTGAACGTGCAGAATGTAATACACGCCAGTTTCAGAATCGAAACAAGCGGAACAGATCGCAAATCTCGATGATTTCGTCGATTTTGAAGAAAACTAACCGTAATTTCCGTCCCGTATGAGATATTTCGACGTTTAAGCTCCCTTTTTACTCCATTTAACGTGCAGAATGTAATACACGCCGGTTTCAGTATCGAAACAAGCGGAACAGCTCGCAAATCTCGATGATTTCGTCGATTTTGACGAAAACTATCCGCCATTTCCTTCCCGTTTGAGATAATTCGACATTTGAGCGCTCTTTTTACTCCATTTAACGTCAAGAACGTAATACACGCCATTTTCAGCGTCGAAACAAGCGAAACAGCTCGCAAATCTCGATGATTTCGTCGATTTTGACGATAACTATCCGCCATTTCCTTCCCGTATGAGATATTTCGACGTTTAAGCGCTCTTTTTGCTCCATTAAACGTGCAGAATGTAATGAACGCCAGATTCAGCCTCGAAACAAGCTTGACATCTCGCAAATCTCGATGATTTCGTCGATTTTGAAGAAATCTAACCGTAATTTCCGTCCCGTATGAGATATTTCGACGTTTAAGCGCCCTTTTTACTCCATTTAACGTGCAGAATGTAATACACGCCAGTTTCAGAATCGAAACAAGCGGAACAGCTCGCAAATCTCGATGATTTCGTCGATTTTGACGAAAACTATACGCCATTTCCTTCCCGTTTGAGATATTTCGACGTTTAAGCGCTCTTTTTACTCCATTAAACGTGCAGAATGTAATGCACGCCAGTTTCAGAATCGAAACAAGCGGAACAGCTCGCAAATCTCGATGATTTCGTCGATTTTGACGAAAACTATCCGCCATTTCCTTCCCGTTTGAGATATTTCGACGTATAAGCGCCCTTTTACTCCATTTAACGTGCAGAATGTAATACACGCCAGTTTCAGAATCGAAACAAGCGGAACAGCTCGCAAATCTCGATGATTTCGTCGATTTTGAAGAAAACTAACCGTAATTTCCGTCCCGTATGAGATATTTCGACGTTTAAGCGCCCTTTTTACTCCATTTAACGTGCAGAATGTAATACACGCCAGTTTCAGTATCGAAACAAGCGGAACAGCTCGCAAATCTCGATGATTTCGTCGATTTTGACGAAAACTATCCGCCATTTCCTTCCCGTTTGAGATAATTCGACATTTGAGCGCTCTTTTTACTCCATTTAACGTCAAGAACGTAATACACGCCATTTTCAGCGTCGAAACAAGCGAAACAGCTCGCAAATCTCGATGATTTCGTCGATTTTGACGAAAACTATCCGCTATTTCCTTCCCGTATGAGATATTTCGACGTTTAAGCGCTCTTTTTACTCCATTAAACGTGCAGAATGTAATGAACGCCAGATTCAGCCTCGAAACAAGCTTGACATCTCGCAAATCTCGATGATTTCGTCGATTTTGAAGAAAACTAACCGTAATTTCCGTCCCGTATGAGATATTTCGACGTTTAAGCGCCCTTTTTACTCCATTTAACGTGCAGAATGTAATACACGCCAGTTTCAGAATCGAAACAAGCGGAACAGCTCGCAAATCTCGATGATTTCGTCGATTTTGACGAAAACTATCCGCCATTTCCTTCCCGTTTGAGATATTTCGACGTTTAAGCGCTCTTTTTACTCCATTAAACGTGCAGAATGTAATGCACGCCAGTTTCAGAATCGAAACAAGCGGAACAGCTCGCAAATCTCGATGATTTCGTCGATTTTGACGAAAACTATCCGCCATTTCATTCCCGTATGAGATATTTCGACGTTTAAGCGCCCTTTTTACTCCATTGAACGTGCAGAATGTAATACACGCCAGTTTCAGAATCGAAACAAGCGGAACAGCTCGCAAATCTCGATGATTTCGTCGATTTTGACGAAAACTATACGCCATTTCCTTCCCGTTTGAGATATTTCGACGTTTAAGCGCTCTTTTTACTCCATTAAACGTGCAGAATGTAATGCACGCCAGTTTCAGAATCGAAACAAGCGGAACAGCTCGCAAATCTCGATGATTTCGTCGATTTTGACGAAAACTATCCGCCATTTCCTTCCCGTTTGAGATATTTCGACGTATAAGCGCCCTTTTTACTCCATTTAACGTGCAGAATGTAATACACGCCAGTTTCAGAATCGAAACAAGCGGAACAGCTCGCAAATCTCGATGATTTCGTCGATTTTGAAGAAAACTAACCGTAATTTCCGTCCCGTATGAGATATTTCGACGTTTAAGCGCCCTTTTTACTCCATTTAACGTGCAGAATGTAATACACGCCAGTTTCAGTATCGAAACAAGCGGAACAGCTCGCAAATCTCGATGATTTCGTCGATTTTGACGAAAACTATCCGCCATTTCCTTCCCGTTTGAGATAATTCGACATTTGAGCGCTCTTTTTACTCCATTTAACGTCAAGAACGTAATACACGCCATTTTCAGCGTCGAAACAAGCGAAACAGCTCGCAAATCTCGATGATTTCGTCGATTTTGACGAAAACTATCCGCCATTTCCTTCCCGTATGAGATATTTCGACGTTAAGCGCTCTTTTTACTCCATTAACGTGCAGAATGTAATGAACGCCAGATTCAGCCTCGAAACAAGCTTGACATCTCGCAAATCTCGATGATTTCGTCGATTTTGAAGAAAACTAACCGTAATTTCCGTCCCGTATGAGATATTTCGACGTTTAAGCGCCCTTTTTACTCCATTTAACGTGCAGAATGTAATACACGCCAGTTTCAGTATCGAAACAAGCGGAACAGCTCGCAAATCTCGATGATTTCGTCGATTTTGACGAAAACTATCCGCCATTTCCTTCCCGTTTGAGATAATTCGACATTTGAGCGCTCTTTTTACTCCATTTAACGTCAAGAACGTAATACACGCCATTTTCAGCGTCGAAACAAGCGAAACAGCTCGCAAATCTCGATGATTTTGTCGATTTGGCGAAAACTATCCGCTATTTCCTTCCCGTTTGAGATATTTCGACGTTTAAGCGCCCTTTTTACTCCACTAAACGTGCAGAATGTAATGCACGCCAGATTCAGCCTCGAAACAAGCTTGACATCTCGCAAATCTCGATGATTTCGTCGATTTTGAAGAAAACTAACCGTAATTTCCGTCCCGTATGAGATATTTCGACGTTTAAGCGCCCTTTTTACTCCATTTAACGTGCAGAATGTAATACACGCCAGTTTCAGTATCGAAACAAGCGGAACAGCTCGCAAATCTCGATGATTTCGTCGATTTTGACGAAAACTATCCGCCATTTCCTTCCCGTTTGAGATATTTCGACGTTTAAGCGCTCTTTTTACTCCATTAAAAGTGCAGAATGTAATGCACGCCAGTTTCAGAATCGAAACAAGCGGAACAGCTCGCAAATCTCGATGATTTCGTCGATTTTGACGAAAACTATCCGCCATTTCATTCCCGTATGAGATATTTCGACGTTTAAGCGCCCTTTTTACTCCATTGAACGTGCAGAATGTAATACACGCCAGTTTCAGAATCGAAACAAGCGGAACAGCTCGCAAATCTCGATGATTTCGTCGATTTTGAAGAAAACTAACCGTAATTTCCGTCCCGTATGAGATATTTCGACGTTTAAGCTCCCTTTTTACTCCATTTAACGTGCAGAATGTAATACACGCCGGTTTCAGTATCGAAACAAGCGGAACAGCTCGCAAATCTCGATGATTTCGTCGATTTTGACGAAAACTATCCGCCATTTCCTTCCCGTTTGAGATAATTCGACATTTGAGCGCTCTTTTTACTCCATTTAACGTCAAGAACGTAATACACGCCATTTTCAGCGTCGAAACAAGCGAAACAGCTCGCAAATCTCGATGATTTCGTCGATTTTGACGATAACTATCCGCCATTTCCTTCCCGTATGAGATATTTCGACGTTTAAGCGCTCTTTTTGCTCCATTAAACGTGCAGAATGTAATGAACGCCAGATTCAGCCTCGAAACAAGCTTGACATCTCGCAAATCTCGATGATTTCGTCGATTTTGAAGAAATCTAACCGTAATTTCCGTCCCGTATGAGATATTTCGACGTTTAAGCGCCCTTTTTACTCCATTTAACGTGCAGAATGTAATACACGCCAGTTTCAGAATCGAAACAAGCGGAACAGCTCGCAAATCTCGACGATTTCGTCGATTTTGAAGAAAACTAACCGTAATTTCCGTCCCGTATGAGATATTTCGACGTTTAAGCGCCCTTTTTACTCCATTTAACGTGCAGAATGTAATACACGCCAGTTTCAGTATCGAAACAAGCGGAACAGCTCGCAATCTCGATGATTTCGTCGATTTTGAAGAAAACTAACCGTAATTTCCGTCCCGTATGAGATATTTCGACGTCTATGCGCCCTTTTTACTCCATTTAACGTGCAGAATGTAATACACGCCAGTTTCAGAATCGAAACAAGCGGAACAGCTCGCAAATCTCGATGATTTCGTCGATTTTGACGAAAACTATCCGCCATTTCCTTCCCGTTTGAGATATTTCGACGTTTAAGCGCTCTTTTTACTCCATTAAACGTGCAGAATGTAATGCACGCCAGTTTCAGAATCGAAACAAGCGGAACAGCTCGCAAATCTCGATGATTTCGTCGATTTTGACGAAAACTATCCGCCATTTCATTCCGTATGAGATATTTCGACGTTTAAGCGCCCTATTTACTCCATTGAACGTGCAGAATGTAATACACGCCAGTAATCGAAACAAGCGGAACAGCTCGCAAATCTCGATGATTTCGTCGATTTTGAAGAAAACTAACCGTAATTTCCGTCCCGTATGAGATATTTCGACGTTTAAGCGCCCTTTTTACTCCCATATTTAAACGTGCAGAATGTAATGCACGCCAGATTCAGCCTCGAAACAAGCTTGACATCTCGCAAATCTCGATGATTTCGTCGATTTTGAAGAAAACTAACCGTAATTTCCGTCCCGTATGAGATAATTTCGACGTTTATGCGCCCTTTTTACTCCATTTAACGTGCAGAATGTAATACACGCCAGTTTCAGAATCGAAACAAGCGGAACAGCTCGCAAATCTCGATGATTTCGTCGATTTTGACGAAAACTATCCGCCATTTCCTTCCCGTTTGAGATATTTCGACGTTTAAGCGCTCTTTTTACTCCATTAAACGTGCAGAATGTAATGCACGCTAGTTTCAGAATCGAAACAAGCGGAACAGCTCGCAAATCTCGATGATTTCGTCGATTTTGACGAAAACTATCCGCCATTTCATTCCCGTATGAGATATTTCGACGTTTAAGCGCCCTTTTTACTCCATTGAACGTGCAGAATGTAATACACGCCAGTTCAGAATCGAAACAAGCGGAACAGCTCGCAAATCTCGATGATTTCGTCGATTTGAAGAAAACTAACCGTAATTTCCGTCCCGTATGAGATATTTCGACGTTTAAGCTCCCTTTTTACTCCATTTAACGTGCAGAATGTAATACACGCCGGTTTCAGTATCGAAACAAGCGGAACAGCTCGCAAATCTCGATGATTTCGTCGATTTTGACGAAAACTATCCGCCATTTCCTTCCCGTTTGAGATAATTCGACATTTGAGCGCTCTTTTTACTCCATTTAACGTCAAGAACGTAATACACGCCATTTTCAGCGTCGAAACAAGCGAAACAGCTCGCAAATCTCGATGATTTCGTCGATTTTGACGATAACTATCCGCATTTCCTTCCCGTATGAGATATTTCGACGTTTAAGCGCTCTTTTTGCTCCATTAAACGTGCAGAATGTAATGAACGCCAGATTCAGCCTCGAAACAAGCTTGACATCTCGCAAATCTCGATGATTTCGTCGATTTTGAAGAAATCTAACCGTAATTTCCGTCCCGTATGAGATATTTCGACGTTTAAGCGCCCTTTTTACTCCATTTAACGTGCAGAATGTAATACACGCCAGTTTCAGAATCGAAACAAGCGGAACAGCTCGCAAATCTCGACGATTTCGTCGATTTTGAAGAAAACTAACAGTCACTTCATTCCGTTTCAGATATTTCGACGTTTAAGCGCCCTTTTTACTCCATTTAACGTGCAGAATGTAATACACGCCAGTTTCAGAATCGAAACAAGCGGAACAGCTCGCAAATCTCGATGATTTTGTTGATTTGGCGAAAACTATCCGCCATTTCCTTCCGTTTGAGATATTTCGACGTTTAAGCGCTCTTTTTACTCCATTAAACGTGCAGAATGTAATGCACGCCAGATTCAGCCTCGAAACAAGCTTGACATCTCGCAAATCTCGATGATTTCGTCGATTTTGAAGAAAACTAACCGTAATTTCCGTCCCGTATGAGATATTTCGACGTTTAAGCGCCCTTTTTACTCCATTTAACATGCAGAATGTAATACACGCCAGTTTCAGAATCGAAACAAGCGGAACAGCTCGCAAATCTCGATGATTTCGTCGATTTGACGAAAACTATCCGCCATTTCCTTCCCGTTTGAGATATTTCGACGTTTAAGCGCTCTTTTTACTCCATTAAACGTGCAGAATGTAATGCACGCCAGATTCAGCCTCGAAACAAGCTTGACATCTCGCAAATCTCGATGATTTCGTCGATTTTGAAGAAAACTAACCGTAATTTCCGTCCCGTATGAGATATTTCGACGTTTAAGCGCCCTTTTTACTCCATTTAACGTGCAGAATGTAATACACGCCAGTTTCAGTATCGAAACAAGCGGAACAGCTCGCAAATCTCGATGATTTCGTCGATTTTGACGAAAACTATCCGCCATTTCCTTCCCGTTTGAGATAATTCAACATTTGAGCGCTCTTTTTACTCCATTTAACGTCAAGAACGTAATACACGCCATTTTCAGCGTCGAAACAAGCGAAACAGCTCGCAAATCTCGATGATTTTGTCGATTTGGCGAAAACTATCCGCCATTTCCTTCCCGTTTGAGATATTTCGACGTTTAAGCGCCCTTTTTACTCCACTAAACGTGCAGAATGTAATGCACGCCAGATTCAGCCTCGAAACAAGCTTGACATCTCGAAAATCTCGATGATTTCGTCGATTTTGAAGAAAACTAACCGTAATTTCCGTCCCGTATGAGATATTTCGACGTCTATGCGCCCTTTTTACTCCATTTAACGTGCAGAATGTAATACACGCCAGTTTCAGAATCGAAACAAGCGGAACAGCTCGCAAATCTCGATGATTTCGTCGATTTTGACGAAAACTATCCGCCATTTCCTTCCCGTTTGAGATATTTCGACGTTTAAGCGCCCTTTTTACTCCATTTAACGTGCAGAATGTAATACACGCCAGTTTCAGAATCGAAACAAGCGGAACAGCTCGCAAATCTCGATGATTTTGTCGATTTTGACGAAAACTATCCGCCATTTCCTTCCCGCTTGAGATATTTCGACGTTTAAACGCCCTTTTTACTCCATTTAACGTGCAGAATGTAATACACGCCAGTTTCAGAATCGAAACAAGCGGAACAGCTCGCAAATCTCGATGATTTTGTCGATTTTGACGAAAACTATCCGCCATTTCCTTCCCGCTTGAGATATTTCGACGTTTAAACGCCCTTTTTACTCCATTTAACGTGCAGAATGTAATACACGCCAGTTTCAGAATCGAAACAAGCGGAACAGCTCGCAAATCTCGATGATTTCGTCGATTTTGAAGAAAACTAACAGTCACTTCCTTCCCGTTTCAGATATTTCGACGTTTAAGTGCCCTATTTACTCCATTAAACGTGCAGAATGTAATGCTACGTTCCTGTTTGTTTGAATTGATTTTAAACCGTTGAATTCGCAAGATTTTTTTTTTTTTTAATTTGTTTTAATTTTTATTTGTTTTTTGTGTTTGTTTTAATTTATTTTGTTTCGTTTTAATTTAATTTAATTCAATTTAGTTCGATTTAGTTGAGTTTCGTCAGGAAGGGAAAATTTACACGTTATAATTATATTTAAGATATTGAATCAAGGTTTTCGATTAAAATCTATTTCTAAGTTGAAAGTTTATTGTTACGTACTCGTTTAAAGTCAATTCAAACTTTTGATTTTAATTTAATCTGAAGGGAAAGATTTAAATTTAATTGACTGTATAAGAAATATTTCTCACACGGTAGTTGCTGCCACCAGAAACAGTCTGAGGACTGTTTCGAATAGAAAAATTTCTTTGTACTTATTTTCGAAATAATCTATTGATAAATTAATTACTTATGGATAGCGTTGACTAGTGTTAGGCTACTGATAAATAATTTCCACGTTTTCGGCTAACCTGCTATGTGCAGGGATACTCGCACGGGAGAGGATTAAAGTTGGATAAAAATAAGTATTCGATTTGGTCGCACGGAATTTATCTAAACTTCAGTATAGAATTATTTAAAATTATATATATATATATATATGTCGGAGATGTAGGGATAGCGGGCCTTTCTTTTGGAATTTTGGGAAGATTCCCAATACTTTCGGTTAAACTGTTTGTTTAACCTGTTCAATATAGTGTTATAACAGTGGACTTGAGGTTGAGGTGACACTGCCGGTCACCGAACGTAGCCACGGTCTCGGGATGAACGTAGAAGTACTAATGTTGAGGGACACACGTTGTATTAACAAGTCCCGAGGCGGGAGCAATAACGGCTCTACGCGAGCCTAGTAACGGTGCCTGGAATTTTGTTGATAACCCTGATCAATATGCAATTGACAAGTGTGATCGTGTCAGTCTTCTATTTGTATGATCACCTTGGAGAGTTGATACACAACGACAAACGAGCAGTCTAAAAGATATCGAACGTCATAGCAAACGTCTTTAAAAGAAAGCTTATAATTAAATGTTCAAAAAGTTGTCCCGTTGACCGTGGATTCGTTAAACCCGAGAACATTGTTTATTTAAGAGTGACTTTACGTTATACAGTTAAATCTTGTTTAATCAACTTCTGTACATATTACTGTAAATATAAACCTTTGAACAACTATAATGGCTAATCCTAATGAAGAAACGCAAGGCGCCCCAAGAACCAGCACCAACCCAACAAACCCGATTAACCCGACATATATATATATATATATATATATATATATATATATATATATATATGTGTGTATGTATATATCTGTATGTAGGAATTATTTGAGAGTTCGGTTCAATTTCGTTGTATAGAATTTATTTAAATTTGAATATGGAATTATTCAAGTTGTTATATATATATATATATATATATATATATATATATATATATATATATAGCGTTTTAGGGACGGTAAAACAAGAGTGTTCGCGTTAATGGATTGGTTAAGATTTTGAATTTTCTTCGTTTGATGCAAATTTTATCTTTACGTTTCCTTCTCCTCCTCTCTTAATTTCGCCAATGGATCTATCGTTGAACTGGACTTTAGTTCATTTGTTAGGGTGATTTTACCGTTTCGATTTTCTTGCCTTCCGAATTGAGTGATCACGAGAAAATGATTTCAATGATCCTCTCTGTGTGAGGTTCGTGTGATTTCGCAAGCCTTGCCCAAAGATGGGCAGTATTTTGCCAACAGTGGGAGGAGGAATGCGAAGATCAATAGATGGTTCGATAGTCGAAACACCGTTATCCACAACCCAACACAGCGAATGATCCTTCGGTTAAGATTCAGAAGGGAATTATTCTGTTTTATAATCGTATACAGCGATGGCAAGAATGAAAATATCGGTTAATTAGATCTAATGATGAATTTGATAGTCTTCTCTGCGTAAGACTCGTGTGATTTCGCAAGCCTTGCCCAAAGACGGGCAATGTTTTGCCAACAGTGGGAGGAGGAATGCGAAGATCAATGAGTGTTTCAGTAATTGAAGACACCGTTTTCGCAAGCCTACGCAGCGAATGACCCTTTGTTTATTCTCAAAATTGAAACGAAATTGAATGTATTAATTGATGATAAGTAAATCGGATTCGGTTCCTGGATGTGGCGAAATTACTAGAGAAGAAGGAAATTTTATAAAATTGAGACTCTTACCTTGTTCCGTCAGGGGCCATCGCCTCGTAATAGTCGTCGGTGAATTTTTTTTATTTGGTTTAATTATTCGACTCAAGTATAATTATTATTAAAACTTTAGTTTATTTATTTTTGATTAGAAATACACTCTGAATAAGCTTGCGGCTTATTTATTCGGATTAACGTCGCGGATATAAATATATTTATTTATAAAGATGTTTTAAATCTCGCCAATGGAATGAACACTTAGAAAGATTTCTAATTTAATTGTGACTTAAACTGAGCAATTAATAAGAGACCGTCGAGGTGCAATGCGCGATAGACGACAATATATTGACAACAAAATAACAAGCCGAAACGTAACGTACAATTAGCGACAAAATAATGGACGATGTTCTGTGTTGCTGCGTTTATTTATAATAACATCCCCCACAGGGTGGCGGTCAACTGGTGGTTCGCTTCCGTGGGAATCGGGATGCTGCAGTTTGGGGTTCCCGAACTCGTACGTGAGAGAATGCAAATTCTGTAATCGTTGATGTCTCCTTTGCTTCGTTATCTTGTCTTTTAACTTCCAGATTCCCATCGCGGGTACGTGAGAAAATGCAAAAATCTGTATTTCGACTTAGTTCCCATCGGTTCTATTTTCTGCTGAGGTAGCGTCTAGGAGGCTTGGCGCTTTCCATGCTGGTCTAGTCTTTTCTCGAGAATTTTTATGTTAATACTGTGGGAATAATTTTTGTTCTTCGGCGCGTGGAAGGGCCGGTGGCTAGAGTCTCATTATTATATCGACACTTGCTCCGGCAACACGCGCGATCCGCCACTCTCCCGCAATAAGGATTTCTTCTGATTTATCTTCCGTGAGTTTGGTTTTGAAGAATATTTCCATGCTATGGTTGCTTCCGGGATTTAATTTGATTTTCGATATTTGCTGTTTTCGTGGTTTTGATCTCTTTTCCTATTTTGTTGTTTCAGCGCAAGAGAAAGTGGGATTCCGAAGAACCGTGTGTGATTCCGAACGATGTATTCAGCGCATGACGCGTTGGCAGTTCCATCCTGAAGCTTCTTGATTTCGATTTGCCGCTTTGGATATACCCCGTTCATATGTTAGTTATATATATATATATATATTTATTTATTTATACATTTTAAATATATTTGTTTAGTTTTATATTTTCTTTTTACTCGATTATATATATATATATATTTTTTATACAAAGTAATTTTCGCATAATAAAATTGTTAACAATGTGTTTTATGATTCATTTCTCGCGGCTGATTTCCACCAATCCCCGGCCTTCCTGTCCCGTGTCTTTATTTATTGCTACCTCGGCACGACGTTCCATTTTGTATTAAATATTTATTTTCGCTGTTCTTTCCTTTTCCTTTTCTTTTCTTTTTTTTATCGAAAGTATAATTTTATTATTATTATTTTTTGTAACACGTACGAATCAGTCCACGCATGTTTCAAAATGGCCGCCCGCGAATGTCCCTCGCATACAGTGACTTCTATTGATCTCGGATCTATTTATCGATTATGTGTAAATCTTGTTTCGGCGTTTTGACGTATAGTTGAATTGAGAAATATTGTATTTTGTATTTATCTAATGTGTATAATTATTGCGTGTGTTCCGACATGCGCGTATAAATCTAACATGGCTGCTCGCAAATGTCATCAGTGAGGTTACAGTGGCGGGTTTTTAGTTTTATCGAACTGATTTTTCTGTGTGTCGCTCGTTTTCCCTTATTCTACCGCAATTAGACTATATATTTATTGTTATTATTATTGTTAAAATGACAATAGTATTGTTCATGTGAATATATATATATATATATATATATATATATATTTATATTGTGTGTCATTTTAATGTGACTAATGTTTTGTAATTTTTTCGATAGTGTTATTTATTGTGCTAAGTAGTTTATTTTATAGTGTTCAATAATATAAAACACACACAAACGTATATATATATATATATATATATATATATATATGCATATACATGTTTCTTGTAGTGGTGTAGTTTCATACGAAGTGAAATGTTAATTGTTTATTTTATGTTTACTAGATTGTTAATTTTGATTTAGTAGAATAGAACACGCATACACACACACGCATATAAGTATATATGTATATATTTCTGATAGTGTGACTTTCTTATATAAATTCTTTAATTGTGTATTTGAGGTTATATGTCAATTATTTGTTTTCATATATACATATATGTTTTGTAATGTGACAACGTAGTATTGAGAGTTTTATTTCTATCGTTTACCAGATTATTATGTGTTTGATATGGTTTACATATTTATGCTGTACGCAATTCTCCCAGTCGAGGCGGTGTTAATTATTTTTAATCGCTTGATTTGCTAATAAGTAGTTAGTTAGTTAGTTTCAATAGTGCTATGTGTATGTTCTATATCTTTTATATTCATTTAGATTATTAATAGCTTGGTTTAAAATCTAGATTTTATATATATATATATATAGACATGCATGTTTCGCAGTATAGCTTTCATATGCAATTCCTTACTAGAATGATCACGAGTTTTGATTATGTATTTTATGTTTACCAGATTGTTAACTTGATTTAATAGTATAGAATGTGCACGCATATACATATTTCCATCAATATGATTTTTATATTAGTTCTTTAATAGTGTAGTATTGTGTATTTTAGGTTATGTATTCATTAGACTGTTAACCATTTGATTTCATATATATATATATATATATATTTTGTATTGTGACAACATAGTATTAAAGTTTTATTTCTAGATTATCGTGTGTTTAATATGTTTTCCACATATTTGTGTTTGCAATTCTTCAAGTCGTTGCGGTGTCAATTATTTTGAACGTTTTAGCCTGTCGATAGGTTGTTACTTAGTCCCTAGTGTTGCGTTGTGTGTTCTATTTCTTTTATATTCATTTAGATTATTAGTAGTAGTTTGGTTTAGAGTGTAGATTATATATTTATATATTTATATATATATAGACATGCATGTTACGTAATGTAGTTCTCATTTTATAATTATTTTACCCGAATGTTGGCTAGTTTTAAGTATGTATCTTAAATTAATAATTTTAATTTAATAATGTAGAGTGCGCACACATATATATATATTTCTGACGATGTAACCTCTATTTCTTTAATAATGCAATATTGTATGTTTTATGTATTCGTTAGACTATAAGTTCATTGATTTTATATACTCATATATTTATAGTTTGGTAATGTTGGATTTGTATTATTAGTATAGTATTGGAAGTATTGTTTCTAATATTTTCTGGGTTATTACATGTTTGGCATATATGTTTATATTTATATGTAACTCTCCAAGTTGTTGCTGCGTTGATTGAATAAAATATATTTATATACACATATATTCCTGGTGTTTCAATTATTTTCCTTTTGTAGTTATTCTTATTTCTTGATTTACTCGTTTGGTTCGCGACTCGTTTAATTCATTAATTAATTTTTATTTACTGATTTAAATTCTTTCTTTTGTATTTTACATATTCCGTCTTCGTTGATTGATTGTAGTATATCTTCTTGTTGCTCCTTTTCCTTTATTTTGCAAATTTGTCATATATAATCCTTCTTATTCTTGATTTATTTGATTGGTTCGTATCTAGTCCAGTTTATTAATTGATTTTATTTACTTTATTTTATACTGATAGTTGGATTTATTTGTCGCCCTCATTTGTTAATTTTTTATTTTGTTTTGTAGTAGCGTGTGTTCCTTGGTGTATACAAATTTTTCTCGCGCTGATTTGCGTATAGTAATTTTGTATCTTCGTTACGGCACGTGCGGAGCGCGGGACGTGACACCCCCGCCCTTGGAGTTCAAATTTCCGGAGGAAATTTGACTGAGGGCGTCTCTGAATTCGCTCAAGGCGGATACAGATGCCGTTGGTTGTTCTCCAGTTTTAGTCAGTGCGAATGTTACTTCCCGTGTTGTTAGTGTGTAAACTGGTTGCACTGGTTCCCCGTTGGTCCTTTTCTCCTGGATCTTTGTGGCGATTCCCTCATACAATACGTCGTATTGATCAAATTTGCATGGTGAGGGTGGTTGTGGTTGCCAATAAGTGTGTCCGTCCTTTGCGTCTAAACAGTTTCCTTCGCCTTACTGTGGCTTGTACAACGACCTTTTCCCAGCTCCCATATGGGTCTACATATTGTGTTCCCTGGCAGCTGCCGCCGTCTGATAACTTGCCGGCGTCCTGGTGCATCCTTGCACATTGTTGGGCAGTTGTTTCATGGAGGTATTCGGCGAATCCATTATGCACTGCCGACGTGTGGGAGTGCATGCCACAGTAATATATAATTCGAGTTATTTGCACCTTGCATTGCCTCACACTGGTAAATTCGAATTCTGAGGGTTGCAGTAGTTGAATATAAATATCTTGGGTTTCTGTCGTTGCAGGTTGTATGCTGCAGTCCCCGATGGAGTTTAAAGAGGTGGTGGTAACGTTGAGGTGATTGTCATTGCAGTCGTATCCAACCAGGCCACATGTTATTTTGATGAGGGTAAGTACGATGACCAGGTGATTCATCTTGCTATTAGCAATTTATTAAATTGTTTCTTACTCTTGAGTTTATTAGAAATAAGAATAACCTTTTAATATATATATATATGTGTATAGAAAAGGAAATTATATTTATACATTTTGTCTTCTCCCTTTCCTCCATTTTCTTTCTTTTTTTCTTTATTACAACTTCGTTTTATTTTAGGTTTGATGTATATGCTATCAGTGAAGATAATTTTATGAAGGCTACTTGAGTTATAATTATATACATATATGCATACGTTTTGGTGAGTAATATAAATGGGATTTATTTTATCGTTATAAATATATATAAGTATATATTATCAATAGGTATAAATGTCACAAATGTAGCTTGGTTTCGTATATATATATATGTGTGTATAAATATGACAGTTTATTTTATGAGTCACTTGCTTTGTCAATGGAAATGAGTGTTGCAAATATCATCTACTTTAAAACATGCGTGTATATATATTGCTAAACATGAATGAAAATTATATGTATAATTATTAATGTTGTTTGTTTACAGGTAGATAGCATAAGTATACAAGTACGTTATATTTCGATGGTGCGGAGTATCATTCCTTGAACTAAAAATTCTCTTTCAAGGTGAGTCAGATCATTGTAGACCATCATGCATTGGAGGCATGATATAGCGGGTTGTAGGTTCGCCAGGCTTACATCGCACATGCTGCAGTATGATATTTGTATACTTGCAGGTACTCCGCATAGGAAATGAGTGGGCGGCTCTTCACATAGGTCCTGCTCGTCTGGATCTAGGTTGTCGAAACAATCTTGACAAAGATAGCCGCTATAAAAATGGTAAACGGAGCGTATCAACCGAGCACAGTGGCAGGATTCAACCTCCTCCGTCACCTCCAGATCGAATGCGAGCTCGGGTCCGTCTGGGTTTTCTATGTCGGAATTGATGAGTTCGCCACTCGTTCTGTACATACATACAAAAACAATTAATATATTTTCTTTCCTTTTTTTTTTTTATATATTTCGTTCGGACCTGTTCCTTTATATGAATATTGTATCCCTGTATATAATATAATATATATGTAATATGTTATGATTATGTTAGTTATTATTTATTATTTCTTTTTTTTCTTTTTACCCTTCTCTCACTCTCCTCTTTTTTTTTTATTAGTACCTAACATAGCTATCATGATCCTATATTACATTGTATTGGTTATTATTCGTGTTGAGGTGTGTGTGTGTGGGGTGTGCGCGACGGATTTTTTCCAACATGGTCGCTCGCGTGTATCTCTGGTATGGTGTTGTTTTAATGTCAACAGTAATGTATTATTGAAATAACTGGTTATGATTTTATTTAGTAGTGTTTTGTAATGTTGTTTTGTGTTTCATGGTATTGTGTGTGTAAATACCGCGTGTTACTTTAATGTAATAACATGGGTTATATTGTTATCGAATTTCAATGGTCATTGTTTTGGTTATACGTGACTTGCGTTTATATAAGTCTCGTTTAATTTAGTTAGTATTTTGTTTATTGTGTTACCAGTCGCTTTCATGTACTATAACTTTATTCCTTGGTACTAAGTTCAGTCATGACTTGTTAATATTTAGTTAGTCTATCTTGATTAGTTTCTAACCTATTTCTGTGTTTATTAACCTTTCTTATTTCCCTATTAATTTTATTATTGCTTGTGTTCGCTATTTGTTATTATTTTGTGTATGATATGAAATAGTTCCCTTATTAGTGATTAAGTTTTATTTATTAGATTAACATTGTTTGTAAAAAATTTTTTTTTAGATTTTTGATGCTGCGTTGCTTACCTGGATCATTCTCACAACATCATCAGATTCTTCGGTATTACCTTGGATACTTACTATGGTTGCCTTCAATCATCCTATGTCTGCGATCATAAAGGTACTGTTTAATTTATTAATTCAATATGTGTATGATATATTGTGTGAGCGACCGCTATTGTGTATTACAAAATATGCTTCTACATGTTAGATATAATAGTTAATACAATATACTATCTTTTTCTCCGGTTATATCTATTACTAGCTTCCAATTAATCTATCTTAATTATCTTCCTGACGACTTTCTATACTTATCAGCTATTTTATTTCTTTTACTAATCTGTGAAATTCATGCCTGTACACTTCCTTGTATGGCGTTTGATTGTTTATAAGGTAAGTTGCACCTTCACTGTTTTAAATATTCGTTGAACTATCACGTTTCATATTCAAACAATAATTGGAGCACTTGTAGTAATCTTCCTCCCTTTTTTTTTTTTTTTTTCGGGTTACCTGCTATCTGTGCCATTCGACGAACAGTGTCACACTTTCATAGTCTTGCTATGACGTTTAGTAGTGTTGTATCTTGTATCAAGGCGATCGAAGTTAATCCATTTATTTACTTTCAGCTGGCTGTCGTACATGGTGTTCCGCAAACAGGGATCCATGACCTATTTGGCACGTAAACCTTTTGTATAGCGATTACTTGTGCGCAAGGTAATTTTCACTTCCACCCTTTTAATTATTCATGGAATTAACACGTTTTATACACATAATAATCTTCCTTTTTCTTTTAGGTTTCCTCTATCTGTATTATTCAACGAACAGAGTCACACTTGCTTTTGTTTTAACCACAATATAATTATGACATTTAGTAACCTTGTATTTTGCACTGAAACAATTGAAACTAATTTATTCACTTATTTTAGGTATCTGTCATACATTACGTTCCACAAACAAGGATTCACAACCTATATTTGCACGTACACCTTCTTGCATGTTGATTACTTGTTCACAAGGTAACTTTCACTTTCACTATTTTAATTATTCATTGAATTAACACATTTTATATTCAAGCAATAATCGGAGCACACTTAATAATTTTCTTTTTCCTTTTTACGTTTCCACTATCTGTATTATTCGACGAACAGTGTCACTCTTCCTTCTGATTTGATCACAATATTGTTATAACATTTAGTAATATTGTATTTTGCATTGAAACACTTGAAGTTAATTCATTCATTTATTTCAGCTGGCTGTCGTACATTGTATTCCGCAAACAGGGATCCATAACCTATATTTGCACATACACTTTCTTGTATGATGATTACTTGTTCACAAGGTAAATTTCACTTTCACTATTTTAATTATTCATTGAATTAACACATTTTATATTCAAACAATAATCGGAGCACACTTAATAATTTTCTTTTTCCTTTTTAGGTTTCCACTATCTGTATTATTCGACGAACAGTGTCACACTTCCTTTTCTTCATTTTAGTTTTTATTTTGCGCCAAGACGCAAGTTTACTGACACCGATCCAATTATCCAATTGCTTGCCAATAGCATTTAAAATACAAATTTTTGAAAATGCCGTAGCTATATTAACCCAAATATATTTTAGATATAGTATAGTGTGATACCATCTATATTTTTCAAGAGGAATCATAAGATTAGCACTCATGTTATCTACGTCAAATGCTAGATGTAACAACCAATGAAGTATTTTTAATCCAATTATAATCCAATGGCTAGCGTACTTATTCGAATTTTTATATATATCCTTGACTGGTGATTCCCTATTTTCTCCCTTTTTATTTCCTTGAACACGTTGAACTTGCGTTTTTTCGGCTTGAAAATGTTTAGAATCCTTTTCCTTAGTTATCCATTCTTCTTTATTTACTTTATTCGCAACACGTTGATTTTTCTCTAGCTTTTCAGGATGAATAGTTTCACTGGAAGTGCTTATTATAATTAAATTATTATTTATTTGTACGGAACGTTTAGGAATATTTTCGGTAGATTTAGAATTATTCTTTGAATTTTTATTACAAACCTTTCTGCTTATAGATTCTGTTTCGGATATAGGGATAGGTATACTTTTATTCTCTGTTGTCTGATCTTCCTTGCAATTTAATGGCTTGGCTTTGAGTCCGATTAAGTTATTTTCTGATGGTTTTATAAAAATTTTTGAGTGAGATACACTCGCTATCTCTTTTTCTATTATGTTTGAAACATTCACGATATTCGTGGAACCTTGCTTTTGTATCTTTGCCAAGTCGAACGTGGAGAGGCACTTCGCACTTCCCAGCGGGTCCAATATCTCCGTGCTATTAGGCAGTGGATAATCGTTGCCCATCGTTTCGTCGTTCAGTTTTCTAGTTTCCGATTCTTCTGCAAGTTCTTTGGCATTAGTATTGTTTATCTTGTTTGGGAGTTCGGAAAATTTCTCACTGATGATCCTGTCTGTGGTGTCGTGCGTCCTGTTACTATTTAAAGTGACGTTATCCCTTATCACAGCAACGGAATGGTGTTTGCGTTGAAAAGTTGATTGATTCAAATGATCGTCATCCCTCTTTTGACTTAGATTTCTGTCGAGGTATTTACTTATGCATTTTTCTTCCCAGATTATTGCTCTTGCTCCTTTCCTGGCATCTTCCTCTATTCCCGGATTGTTTAGATATTTCCGCGACGGCGGTACAAATCTCCAGTCCCTGTGGTTGTTTCCGGTGTACTTACTATTGTATGGGGAATGAGCGTTGTTTCGGTTATAATTATTCGGAGGTGTCGGACGCTGGTATCGTATTCTATCGTTCACTTGTTTTAATTCTCGTGTTGCTTTCACTGCTTGGCGGTTATTCCTGATATTGTTGTTAGCGTTCGGAGGACGTACGTTATTGCGTCTGTAATAGTTTGAGGGAGTCGGTCGTGTGGGTCGCGTTCTATCGGTTATTTGTTTCAATTCGTGTGTTGCATGGACGGCCTGACGATATGCGTCTTCTAAAGTGTGGTATCCTGCTAGCTTTACTCGCATATATACCTCGTTCGGAAGTCCTTTAACAAAAGCTTCTCTTACCTCCCAATCTATAGTTTCTTGGATATCGGGGGAAATGATTCCGTAGTCGCCCTTTTCTCCGTCCATTATTGCCAATCTAAGGTTTCTAACTCGGTCCATATAATCTAATATGTGTTCCCCGGGTCGTTGAAATATCGTTCCTAATTCCCCTCTATATTCATTAAGAGATTTCCTTGGGCCGAATAGGTCCTTTAATTTATTTCCAAAATCGTTTAGGCTCCTTAATTCCGTATCTTCGATGGCGAGGAACGCGTGTCCACGGAGTTTATTGGTTAATAATTTTACTAATTGTGGTTCTTGGTACCTAGGAATCATATTTCGCGCGCGCTCGCAAGCTCTTAAGAAATGAAATACCGATGGTCGATAGCCGTCGAACACTGGCACCGATACGATCGCGTCTTTTACTTTAATTGACTGGGTAAATCCACTCGGCTGGGCCGTCTCTTGTTGTGTCGTAGGCGACGATGCGGGTGTATTAGATTCTTGCTTTGCTTTGAGTTCATACACGCCATTTTGTAGTTCAACGAGTTTTGTATTCATGTCGCGAAAATTCGCATCCCATGCTTTAAGTTTTTCCGATAACGTCAAGACTAAGTCTTCGTCTAATGATTCTAGTCCGGTCGCCATTATTTCTTAGGTATATATTTTATTGATAAATGTAACAACTTTAATCCTCTGTGGAGCGTATCCCACCGCTGCCACAAAAAATATAATACTATCTAATGTTACGTTCTTGTTTGTTTGAATTGATTTTAAACCGTTGAATTCGCAAGATTTTTTTTTTTTTTTTATTTGTTTTAATTTTAATTTGTTTTTGTGTTTGTTTTAATTTATTTTGTTTTGGTTTAATTTAATTTAATTCAATTTAGTTCGATTTAGTTGAGTTTCGTCAGGAAGGGAAAATTTACACGATATAATTATATTTAAGATATTGAATCAAGGTTTTCGATTAAAATCTATTTCTAAGTTGAAAGTTTATTGTTACGTACTCGTTTAAAGTCAATTCAAACTTTTGATTTTAATTTAATCTGAAGGGAAAGATTTAAATTTAATTGACTGTATAAGAAATATTTCTCACACGGTAGTTGCTGCCACCAGAAACAGTCTGAGGGCTGTTTCGAATAGAGAATTTTCTTTATATTTATTTTCGAAATAATCTATTGATAAATTAATTACTTATGGATAGCGTTGACTAGTGTTAGGCTACTGATAAATAATTTCCACGTTTTCGGCTAACCTGCTATGTGCAGGGATACTCGCACGGGAGAGGATTAAAGTTGGATAAAAATAAGTATTCGATTTGGTCGCACGGAATTTATCTAAACTTCAGTCTAGAATTATTTAAAATTATATATATATATATATATATATATATATATATATATATATATATGTGTGTATGTATATATCTGTATGTAGGAATTATTTGAGAGTTCGGTTCAATTTCGTTGTATAGAATTTATTTAAATTTGAATATGGAATTATTCAAGTTGTTATATATATATATATATATATATATATATATATATATATATATATATAGCGTTTTAGGGACGGTAAAACAAGAGTGTTCGCGTTAATGGATTGGTTAAGATTTTGAATTTTCTTCGTTTGATGCAAATTTTATCTTTACGTTTCCTTCTCCTCCTCTCTTAATTTCGCCAATGGATCTATCGTTGAACTGGACTTTAGTTCATTTGTTAGGGTGATTTTACCGTTTCGATTTTCTTGCCTTCCGAATTGAGTGATCACGAGAAAATGATTTCAATGATCCTCTCTGTGTGAGGTTCGTGTGATTTCGCAAGCCTTGCCCAAAGATGGGCAGTATTTTGCCAACAGTGGGAGGAGGAATGCGAAGATCAATAGATGGTTCGATAGTCGAAACACCGTTATCCACAACCCAACACAGCGAATGATCCTTCGGTTAAGATTCAGAAGGGAATTATTCTGTTTTATAATCGTATACAGCGATGGCAAGAATGAAAATATCGGTTAATTAGATCTAATGATGAATTTGATAGTCTTCTCTGCGTAAGACTCGTGTGATTTCGCAAGCCTTGCCCAAAGACGGGCAATGTTTTGCCAACAGTGGGAGGAGGAATGCGAAGATCAATAAGTGTTTCAGTAATTGAAGACACCGTTTTCGCAAGCCTACGCAGCGAATGACCCTTTGTTTATTCTCAAAATTGAAACGAAATTGAATGTATTAATTGATGATAAGTAAATCGGATTCGGTTCCTGGATGTGGCGAAATTACTAGAGAAGAAGGAAATTTTATAAAATTGAGACTCTTACCTTGTTCCGTCAGGGGCCATCGCCTCGTAATAGTCGTCGGTGAATTTTTTTTATTTGGTTTAATTATTCGACTCAAGTATAATTATTATTAAAACTTTAGTTTATTTATTTTTGATTAGAAATACACTCTGAATAAGCTTGCGGCTTATGATATAAATATATTTATTTATAAAGATGTTTTAAATCTCGCCAATGGAATGAACACTTAGAAAGATTTCTAATTTAATTGTGACTTAAACTGAGCAATTAATAAGAGACCGTCGAGGTGCAATGCGCGATAGACGACAATATATTGACAACAAAATAACAAGCCGAAACGTAACGTACAATTAGCGACAAAATAATGGACGATGTTCTGTGTTGCTGCGTTTATTTATAATAACATCCCCCACAGGGTGGCGGTCAACTGGTGGTTCGCTTCCGTGGGAATCGGGATGCTGCAGTTTGGGGTTCCCGAACTCGTACGTGAGAGAATGCAAATTCTGTAATCGTTGATGTCTCCTTTGCTTCGTTATCTTGTCTTTTAACTTCCAGATTCCCATCGCGGGTACGTGAGAAAATGCAAAAATCTGTATTTCGACTTAGTTCCCATCGGTTCTATTTTCTGCTGAGGTAGCGTCTAGGAGGCTTGGCGCTTTCCATGCTGGTCTAGTCTTTTCTCGAGAATTTTTATGTTAATACTGTGGGAATAATTTTTGTTCTTCGGCGCGTGGAAGGGCCGGTGGCTAGAGTCTCATTATTATATCGACACTTGCTCCGGCAACACGCGCGATCCGCCACTCTCCCGCAATAAGGATTTCTTCTGATTTATCTTCCGTGAGTTTGGTTTTGAAGAATATTTCCATGCTATGGTTGCTTCCGGGATTTAATTTGATTTTCGATATTTGCTGTTTTCGTGGTTTTGATCTCTTTTCCTATTTTGTTGTTTCAGCGCAAGAGAAAGTGGGATTCCGAAGAACCGTGTGTGATTCCGAACGATGTATTCAGCGCATGACGCGTTGGCAGTTCCATCCTGAAGCTTCTTGATTTCGATTTGCCGCTTTGGATATACCCCGTTCATATGTTAGTTATATATATATATATATATTTATTTATTTATACATTTTAAATATATTTGTTTAGTTTTATATTTTCTTTTTACTCGATTATATATAAATATATTTTTTATACAAAGTAATTTTCGCATAATAAAATTGTTAAACAATGTGTTTTATGATTCATTTCTCGCGGCTGATTTTCCACCAATCCCCGGCCTTCCCTGTCCCGTGTCTTTATTTATTGCTACCTCGGCACGACGTTCCATTTTGTATTAAATATTTATTTTCGCTGTTCTTTCCTTTTCCTTTTCTTTTCTTTTTTTTATCGAAAGTATAATTTTATTATTATTATTTTTGTAACACGTACGAATCAGTCCACGCATGTTTCAAAATGGCCGCCCGCGAATGTCCCTCGCATACAGTGACTTCTAATTGATCTCGGATCTATTTAGATTATGTGTAAATCTTGTTTCGTCGGCGTTTTGACGTATAGTTGAATTGAGAAATATTGTATTTGTATTTATCTAATGTGTATGATTATTGCGTGTGTTCCGACGTGGCGCGTATAAATCTAACATGGCTGCTCGCAAATGTCATCAGTGAGGTTACAGTGGCGGGTCTTTAGTTTTATCGAACTGATTTTTCTGTCTGTCGCTCGTTTTCCCTTATTCTACCGCAATTAGACTATATATTTATTGTTATTATATTGTTAAAATGACAATAGTATTGTTCATGTGAATATATATATATATATATATATATATATATATAGATATATATATATTTATATTGTGTGTCATTTTAATGTGACTAATGTTTTGTAATTTTTTCGATAGTGTTATTTATTGTGCTAGAGTTTATTTTATAGTGTTCAATAATATCAGAAACACACACAAACGTATATATACTATATACTATATATGCATATACATGTTTCTTGTAGTGGTGTAGTTTCATACGAAGTGAAATGTTAATTGTTTATTTCGTGTTTACTAGATTGTTAATTTTGATTTAGTAGAATAGAACACCGCATACCACACACGCGCATATAAGTATCTATGTATATATTTCTGATAGTGTGACTTTTCATATAAACTTCTTTAATTGTGTATTTGAGGTTATATGTCAATTATTTGTTTTCATATATACATATATGTTTTGTAATGTGACAACGTAGTATTGAGAGTTTTATTTCTATCGTTTACCAGATTATTATGTGTTTGATATGGTTTACATATTTATGCTGTACGCAATTCTCCCAGTCGAGGCGGTGTTAATTATTTTTGAACGTTTTAGCCGTGTCGATAGGTTGTTACTTAGTCCCTAGTGTTGCGTTGTGTGTTCTATTTCTTTTATATTCATTTAGATTATTAGTAGGTAGTTTGGTTTAGAGTGTAGATTATATATTTATATATTTATATATATAGACACTGCATGTTACGTAATGTAGTTCTCATTTATAATTATTTTACCCAAATGTTGGCTAGTTTTAAGTATGTATCTTAAATTAATAATTTTAATTTAATAATGTAGAGTGCGCACACATATATATATATTTCTGACGATGTAACCTCTATTTCTTTAATAATGCAATATTGTATGTTTTATGTATTCGTTAGACTATAAGTTCATTGATTTTATATACTCATATATTTATAGTTTGGTAATGTTGGATTTGTATTATTAGTATAGTATTGGAAGTATTGTTTCTAATATTTTCTGGGTTATTACATGTTTGGCATATATGTTTATATTTATATGTAACTCTCCAAGTTGTTGCTGCGTTGATTGAATAAAATATATTTATATACACATATATTCCTGGTGTTTCAATTATTTTCCTTTTGTAGTTATTCTTATTTCTTGATTAACTCGTTTGGCTCGCGACTCGTTTAGTTCATTAATTAATTTTATTTACTGATTTAAAATTCTTTCTTTTGTATTTTAACATATTCCGTCTTCGTTGATTGATTGTAGTATATCTTCTTGTTGCTCCTTTTCCTTTATTTTGCAAATTTGTCATATATAATCCTTCTTTATTCTTGGTTTATTTGATTGGTTCGTATCTAGTCCAGTTTATTAATTGATTTTATTTACTTTATTTTATACTGATAGTTGGATTTATTTGTCGCCCACTCATTTGTTAATTTTTTATTTTGTTTTGTAGTAGCGTGTGTTCCTTGGTGTATACAAATTTTTCTCGCGCTGATTTGCGTATAGTAATTTTGTATCTTCGTTACGGCACGTGCGGAGCGCGGGACGTGACATACTCCATTAAACGTGCAGAATGTAATGCACGCCAGATTCAGCCTCGAAACAAGCTTGACACTCTCGCAAATCTCGATGATTTCGTCGATTTTGAAGAAAACTAACCGTAATTTCCGTCCCGTATGAGATATTTCGACGTTTAAGCGCCCTTTTTACTCCATTTAACGTGCAGAATGTAATACACGCCAGTTTCAGAATCGAAACAAGCGGAACAGCTCGCAAATCTCGATGATTTCGTCGATTTTGAAGAAAACTAACCGTAATTTCCGTCCCGTATGAGATATTTCGACGTTTAAGCGCCCTTTTTATTCCATTTAACGTGCAGAATGTAATACACGCCAGTTTCAGAATCGAAACAAGCGGAACAGCTCGCAAATCTCGATGATTTCGGTCGATTTTGACGAAAACTATCCGCCATTTCCTTCCCGTTTGAGATATTTCGACGTTTAAGCGCCCTTTTTACACCATTTAACGTGCAGAATGTAATACACGTCAGTTTCAGAATCGAAACAAGCGGAACAGATCGCAAATCTCGATGATTTCGTCGATTTTGAAGAAAACTAACAGTCACTTCCTTCCCGTTTCAGATATTTCGACGTTGAAGCGCCCTTTTTACTCCATTTAACGTGCAGAATGTAATACACGCCAGTTTCAGAATCGAAACAAGCGGAACAGCTCGCAAATCTCGATGATTTTGTCGATTTTGAAGAAAACTAACCGTAATTTCCGTCCCGTATGAGATATTTCGACGTTTAAGCGCCCTTTTTACTCCATTTAACGTGCAGAATGTAATAAACGCCAGTTTCAGTATCGAAACAAGCGGAACAGCTCGCAAATCTCGATGATTTCGTCGATTTTGAAGAAAACTAAACCGTAATTTCCGTCCCGTGTGAGATATTTCGACGTTTAAGCGCCCTTCTTACTCCATTTAACGTGCAGAATGTAATACACGCCAGTTTCAGAATCGAAACAAGCGGAAGAGCTCAGCAAATCTCGATGATTTCGTCGATTTTGACGAAAACTATCCGCCATTTCCTTCCCGTTTGAGATATTTCGACGTTTAAGCGCCCTTTTTACTCCATTTAACGTGCAGAATGTAATACACGCCAGTTTCAGCGTCGAAACAAGCGGAACAGCACGCAAATCTCGATGATTTTGTCGATTTTGACGAAAACTATCCGCCATTTCCTTCCCGTTTGAGATATTTCGACGTTTAAGCGCTCTTTTTACTCCATTAAACTTGCAGAATGTAATGCACGCCAGTTTCAGAATCGAAACAAGCGGAACAGCTCGCAAATCTCGATGATTTCGTCGATTTTGACGAAAACTATCCACCATTTCCTTCCCGTTTGAGATATTTCGACGTTTAAGCCCTTTTTACCTCCATATAACGTGCAGAATGTAATACACGCCCAGTTTTCAGAATCGAAACAAGCGGAACAGCTCGCAAATCTCGATGATTTCGTCGATTTTGACGAAAACTATCCGCCATTTCCTTCCCGTTTGAGATATTTCGACGTTTAAGCGCTCTTTTTACTCCATTAAACGTGCAGAATGTAATGCACGCCAGATTCAGCCTCGAAACAAGCGGAACAGCTCGCAAATCTCGATGATTTTGTCGATTTTGACGAAAACTATCCGCCATTTCCTTCCCGTATGAGATATTTCGACGTTTAAGCGCTCTTTTTACTCCATTAAACGTGCAGAATGTAATGCACGTCCAGATTCAGCCTCGAAACAAGCTTGACATCTCGCAAATCTCGATGATTTCGTCGATTTTGAAGAAAACTAACCGTAATTTCCTTCCCGTTTGAGATATTTCGACGTTTAAGCGCTCTTTTTACTCCCATTTAACGCGTGCAGAATGTCAATACACGCCTGTTTCAGAATCGAAACAAGCGGAACAGCTCGCAAAATCACGATGATTTCGTCGATTTTGAAGAAAACTATCCGCCATTTCCTTCCCGTTTGAGATATTTCGACGTTTAAGCGCCCTTTTTACTCCATTTAACGTGCAGAATGTAATACACCGCCAGTTTCAGCGTCGAAACAAGCGGAACAGCACGCAAAATCTCGATGATTTTGTCGATTTTGACGAAAACTATCCGCCATTTCCTTCCCGTTTGAGATATTTCGACGTTTAAGCGCCCTTTTTACTCCAATTAACGTGCAGAATGTAATACACGCCAGTTTCAGAATCGAAACAAGCGGAACAGCTCGCAAATCTCGATGATTTTGTCGATTTTGACGAAAACTATCCGCCATTTCCTTCCCGTTTGAGATATTTCGTCGTTTAAGCGCTCTTTTTACTCCAGTAAACGTGCAGAATGTAATGCACGCCATATTCAGCCCTCGAAACAAGCTTGACATCTCGCAAATCTCGATGATTTCGTCGATTTTGAAGAAAACTAACCGTAATTTCCGTCCCGTATGAGATATTTCGACGTTTAAGCGTCCTTTTTACTCCATTTAAACCGTGCAGAATGTAATACACGCCAGTTTCAGAATCGAAACAAGCGGAACAGTTCGCAAATCTCGATGATTTCGTCGATTTTGACGAAAACTATCCGCCATTTCCTTCCCGTTTGAGATAATTCGCAACGTTTAAGGACCCTTTTTACTCCATATAACGTGCAGAATGTAATACACGCCAGTTTCAGAAATCGAAACAAGCGGAACAGCTCGCAAATCTCGATGATTTCGTCGATTTTGAAGAAAACTATCCGCCATTTCCTTCCCGTTTGAGATATTTCGACGTTTAAGCGCCCTTTTTTACTCCCATTTACCGTGCAGAATGTAATACCACGCCAGTTTCAGCGTCGAAACAAGCGGAACAGCACGCAAATCTCGATGATTTTGTCGATTTTGACGAAAAACTGTCCGCCATTTTCCTTCCCGTTTGAGATATTTCGACGTTTAAGCGCTCTTTTTACTCCATTAAACTTGCAGAATGTAATGCCACGGCCAGTTTCAGAATCGAAACAAGCGGAACAGCTCGCAAATCTCGATGATTTCGTCGATTTTGACGAAAACTATCCGCCATTTCCTTCCCGTTTGAGATATTTCGACGTTTAAGCGCCTTTTTACTCCATATAACGTGCAGAATGTAATACACGCCAGTTTCAGAATCGAAACAAGCGGAACAGCTCGCAAATCTCGATGATTTCGTCGATTTGACCGAAAACTATCCGCCATTTCCTTCCCGTTTGAGATATTTCGACGTTTAAGCGCTCTTTTTACTCCATTAAACGTGCAGAGATGTAAATGCACCGCCAGATTCAGCCTCGAAACAAGCTCAGCCTCGAAACAAGCGGAACAGCTCGCAAATCTCGATGATTTTGTCGATTTTGACGAAAACTATCCGCCATTTCCTTCCCGTATGAGATATTTCGACGTTTAAGCGCTCTTTTTACTCCATTAAACGTGCAGAATGTAATGCACGCCAGATTCAGCCTCGAAACAAGCTTGACATCTCGCAAATCTCGATGATTTCGTCGATTTTGAAGAAAACTAACCGTAATTTCCTTCCCGTTTGAGATATTTCGACGTTTAAGCGCTCTTTTTACTCCATTTAACGTGCAGAATGTAATACACGCCTGTTTCAGAATCGAAACAAGCGGAACAGCTCGCAAATCTCGATGATTTCGTCGATTTTGAAGAAAACTATCCGCCATTTCCTTCCCGTTTGAGATATTTCGACGTTTAAGCGCCCTTTTTACTCCATTTAACGTGCAGAATGTAATACACGCCAGTTTCAGCGTCGAAACAAGCGGAACAGCACGCAAATCTCGATGATTTTGTCGATTTTGACGAAAACTATCCGCCATTTCCTTCCCGTTTGAGATATTTCGACGTTTAAGCGCCCTTTTTACTCCAATTAACGTGCAGAATGTAATACACGCCAGTTTCAGAATCGAAACAAGCGGAAGAGCTCGCAAATCTCGATGATTTTGTCGATTTTGACGAAAACTATCCGCCATTTCCTTCCCGTTTGAGATATTTCGTCGTTTAAGCGCTCTTTTTACTCCATTAAACGTGCAGAATGTAATGCACGCCATATTCAGCCTCGAAACAAGCTTGACATTTCGCAAATCTCGATGATTTCGTCGATTTTGAAGAAAACTAACCGTAATTTCCGTCCCGTATGAGATATTTCGACGTTTAAGCGTCCTTTTTACTCCATTTAACGTGCAGAATGTAATACACGCCAGTTTCAGAATCGAAACAAGCGGAACAGCTCGCAAATCTCGATGATTTCGTCGATTTTGACGAAAACTATCCGCCATTTCCTTCCCGTTTGAGATATTTCGACGTTTAAGCCCTTTTTACTCCATATAACGTGCAGAATGTAATACACGCCAGTTTCAGAATCGAAACAAGCGGAACAGCTCGCAAATCTCGATGATTTCGTCGATTTTGAAGAAAACTATCCGCCATTTCCTTCCCGTTTGAGATATTTCGACGTTTAAGCGCTCTTTTTACTCCATTAAACGTGCAGAATGTAATACACGCCAGTTTCAGAATCGAAACAAGCGGAACAGCTCGCAAATCTCGATGATTTCGTCGATTTTGAAGAAAACTAACCGTAATTTCCGTCCCGTATGAGATATTTCGACGTTTAAGCGCCCTTTTTACTCCATTTAACGTGCAGAATGTAATGCACGCCATATTCAGCCTCGAAACAAGCTTGACATCTCGCAAATCTCGATGATTTCGTCGATTTTGAAGAAAACTAACCGTAATTTCCGTCCCGTATGAGATATTTCGACGTTTAAGCGTCCTTTTTACTCCATTTAACGTGCAGAATGTAATACACGCCAGTTTCAGAATCGAAACAAGCGGAACAGCTCGCAAATCTCGATGATTTCGTCGATTTTGACGAAAACTATCCGCCATTTCCTTCCCGTTTGAGATATTTCGACGTTTAAGCCCTTTTACTCCATATAACGTGCAGAATGTAATACACGCCAGTTTCAGAATCGAAACAAGCGGAACAGCTCGCAAATCTCGATGATTTCGTCGATTTTGAAGAAAACTATCCGCCATTTCCTTCCCGTTTGAGATATTTCGACGTTTAAGCGCTCTTTTTACTCCATTAAACGTGCAGAATGTAATACACGCCAGTTTCAGAATCGAAACAAGCGGAACAGCTCGCAAATCTCGATGATTTCGTCGATTTTGAAGAAAACTAACCGTAATTTCCGTCCCGTATGAGATATTTCGACGTTTAAGCGCTCTTTTTACTCCATTTAACGTGCAGAATGTAATACACGCCAGTTTCAGAATCGAAACAAGCGGAACAGCTCGCAAATCTCGATGATTTCGTCGATTTTGAAGAAAACTAACCGTAATTTCCGTCCCGTATGAGATATTTCGACGTTTAAGCGCTCTTTTTACTCCATTTAACGTGCAGAATGTAATACACGCCAGTTTCAGAATCGAAACAAGCGGAACAGCTCGCAAATCTCGATGATTTCGTCGATTTTGAAGAAAACTAACAGTCACTTCCTTCCCGTTTCAGATATTTCGACGTTTAAGCGCCCTTTTTACTCCATTAAACGTGCAGAATGTAATGCACGCCAGATTCAGCCTCGAAATAAGCTTGACATCTCGCAAATCTCGATGTTTTCGTCGATTTTGAAGAAAACTAACCGTAATTTCCGTCCCGTATGAGATATTTCGACGTTTAAGCGCTCTTCTTACTCCATTTAACGTGCAGAATGTAATACACGCCAGTTTCAGAATCGAAACAAGCGGAAGAGCTCGCAAATCTCGATGATTTCGTCGATTTTGACGAAAACTATCCGCCATTTCCTTCCCGTTTGAGATATTTCGACGTTTAAGCGCCCTTTTTACTCCATTTAACGTGCAGAATGTAATACACGCCAGTTTCAGCGTCGAAACAAGCGGAACAGCACGCAAATCTCGATGATTTTGTCGATTTTGACGAAAACTATCCGCCATTTCCTTCCCGTTTGAGATATTTCGACGTTTAAGCGCCCTTTTTACGCCATTTAACGTGCAGAATGTAATACACGCCAGTTTCAGAATCGAAACAAGCGGAACAGCTCGCAAATCTCGATGATTTTGTCGATTTTGACGAAAACTATCCGCCATTTCCATCCCGTTTGAGATATTTCGTCGTTTAAGCGCTCTTTTTACTCCATTAAACGTGCAGAATGTAATGCACGCCATATTCAGCCTCGAAACAAGCTTGACATCTCGCAAATCTCGATGATTTCGTCGATTTTGAAGAAAACTAACCGTAATTTCCGTCCCGTATGAGATATTTCGACGTTTAAGCGCTCTTTTTACTCCATTTAACGTGCAGAATGTAATACACGCCTGTTTCAGAATCGAAACAAGCGGAATAGCTCGCAAATCTCGATGATTTCGTCGATTTTGAAGAAAACTATCCGCCATTTCCTTCCCGTTTGAGATATTTCGACGTTTAAGCGCCCTTTTTACTCCATTTAACGTGCAGAATGTAATACACGCCAGTTTCAGCGTCGAAACAAGCGGAACAGCACGCAAATCTCGATGATTTTGTCGATTTTGACGAAAACTATCCGCCATTTCCTTCCCGTTTGAGATATTTCGACGTTTAAGCGCCCTTTTTACTCCATTTAACGTGCAGAATGTAATACACGCCAGTTTCAGAATCGAAACAAGCGGAACAGCTCGCAAATCTCGATGATTTTGTCGATTTTGACGAAAACTATCCGCCATTTCCTTCCCGTTTGAGATATTTCGTCGTTTAAGCGCTCTTTTTACTCCATTAAACGTGCAGAATGTAATGCACGCCATATTCAGCCTCGAAACAAGCTTGACATCTCGCAAATCTCGATGATTTCGTCGATTTTGAAGAAAACTAACCGTAATTTCCGTCCCGTATGAGATATTTCGACGTTTAAGCGTCCTTTTTACTCCATTTAACGTGCAGAATGTAATACACGCCAGTTTCAGAATCGAAACAAGCGGAACAGCTCGCAAATCTCGATGATTTCGTCGATTTTGACGAAAACTATCCGCCATTTCCTTCCCGTTTGAGATATTTCGACGTTTAAGCCCTTTTTACTCCATATAACGTGCAGAATGTAATACACGCCAGTTTCAGAATCGAAACAAGCGGAACAGCTCGCAAATCTCGATGATTTCGTCGATTTTGAAGAAAACTATCCGCCATTTCCTTCCCGTTTGAGATATTTCGACGTTTAAGCGATCTTTTTACTCCATTAAACGTGCAGAATGTAATACACGCCAGTTTCAGAATCGAAACAAGCGGAACAGCTCGCAAATCTCGATGATTTCGTCGATTTTGAAGAAAACTAACCGTAATTTCCGTCCCGTATGAGATATTTCGACGTTTAAGCGCTCTTTTTACTCCATTTAACGTGCAGAATGTAATACACGCCAGTTTCAGAATCGAAACAAGCGGAACAGCTCGCAAATCTCGATGATTTCGTCGATTTTGAAGAAAACTAACCGTAATTTCCGTCCCGTATGAGATATTTCGACGTTTAAGCGCTCTTTTTACTCCATTTAACGTGCAGAATGTAATACACGCCAGTTTCAGAATCGAAACAAGCGGAACAGCTCGCAAATCTCGATGATTTCGTCGATTTTGACGAAAACTATCCGCCATTTCCTTCCCGTTTGAGATATTTCGACGTTTAAGCGCCCTTTTTACTCCATTTAACGTGCAGAATGTAATACACGCCAGTTTCAGCGTCGAAACAAGCGGAACAGCACGCAAATCTCGATGATTTTGTCGATTTTGACGAAAACTATCCGCCATTTCCTTCCCGTTTGAGATATTTCGACGTTTAAGCGCCCTTTTTACGCCATTTAACGTGCAGAATGTAATACACGCCAGTTTCAGAATGGAAACAAGCGGAACAGCTCGCAAATCTCGATGATTTTGTCGATTTTGACGAAAACTATCCGCCATTTCCTTCCCGTATGAGATATTTCGACGTTTAAGCGCCCTTTTTACTCCATTTAACGTGCAGAATGTAATACACGCCAGTTTCAGAATCGAAACAAGCGGAACAGCTCGCAAATCTCGATGATTTCGTCGATTTTGACGAAAACTATCCGCCATTTCCTACCCGTTTGAGATATTTCGACGTTTAAGCCCTTTTTACTCCATATAACGTGCAGAATGTAATACACGCCAGTTTCAGAATCGAAACAAGCGGAACAGCTCGCAAATCTCGATGATTTCGTCGATTTTGACGAAAACTATACGCCACTTCCTTCCCGTTTGAGATATTTCGACGTTTAAGCGCCCTTTTTACTCCATTTAACGTGCAGAATGAAATACACGTCAGTTTCAGAATCGAAACAAGCGGAACAGCTCGCAAATCTCGATGATTTCGTCGATTTTGAAGAAAACTAACAGTCACTTCCTTCCCGTTTCAGATATTTCGACGTTGAAGCGCCCTTTTTACTCCATTTAACGTGCAGAATGTAATACACGCCAGTTTCAGAATCGAAACAAGCGGAACAGCTCGCAAATCTCGATGATTTTGTCGATTTTGAAGAAAACTAACCGTAATTTCCGTCCCGTATGAGATATTTCGACGTTTAAGCGCCCTTTTTACTCCATTTAACGTGTAGAATGTAATACACGCCAGTTTCAGTATCGAAACAAGCGGAACAGCTCGCAAATCTCGATGATTTCGTCGATTTTGAAGAAAACTAACCGTAATTTCCGTCCCGTGTGAGATATTTCGACGTTTAAGCGCCCTTCTTACTCCATTTAACGTGCAGAATGTAATACACGCCAGTTTCAGAATCGAAACAAGCGGAAGAGCTCGCAAATCTCGATGATTTCGTCGATTTTGACGAAAACTATCCGCCATTTCCTTCCCGTTTGAGATATTTCGACGTTTAAGCGCCCTTTTTACTCCATTTAACGTGCAGAATGTAATACACGCCAGTTTCAGAATCGAAACAAGCGGAACAGCTCGCAAATCTCGATGATTTCGTCGATTTTGAAGAAAACTATCCGCCATTTCCTTCCCGTTTGAGATATTTCGACGTTTAAGCGCCCTTTTTACTCCATTTAACGTGCAGAATGTAATACACGCCAGTTTCAGCGTCGAAACAAGCGGAACAGCACGCAAATCTCGATGATTTTGTCGATTTTGACGAAAACTGTCCGCCATTTCCTTCCCGTTTGAGATATTTCGACGTTTAAGCGCTCTTTTTACTCCATTAAACTTGCAGAATGTAATGCACGCCAGTTTCAGAATCGAAACAAGCGGAACAGCTCGCAAATCTCGATGATTTCGTCGATTTTGACGAAAACTATCCGCCATTTCCTTCCCGTTTGAGATATTTCGACGTTTAAGCCCTTTTTACTCCATATAACGTGCAGAATGTAATACACGCCAGTTTCAGAATCGAAACAAGCGGAACAGCTCGCAAATCTCGATGATTTCGTCGATTTTGACGAAAACTATCCGCCATTTCCTTCCCGTTTGAGATATTTCGACGTTTAAGCGCTCTTTTTACTCCATTAAACGTGCAGAATGTAATGCACGCCAGATTCAGCCTCGAAACAAGCGGAACAGCTCGCAAATCTCGATGATTTTGTCGATTTTGACGAAAACTATCCGCCATTTCCTTCCCGTATGAGATATTTCGACGTTTAAGCGCTCTTTTTACTCCATTAAACGTGCAGAATGTAATGCACGCCAGATTCAGCCTCGAAACAAGCTTGACATCTCGCAAATCTCGATGATTTCGTCGATTTTGAAGAAAACTAACCGTAATTTCCTTCCCGTTTGAGATATTTCGACGTTTAAGCGCTCTTTTTACTCCATTTAACGTGCAGAATGTAATACACGCCTGTTTCAGAATCGAAACAAGCGGAACAGCTCGCAAATCTCGATGATTTCGTCGATTTTGAAGAAAACTATCCGCCATTTCCTTCCCGTTTGAGATATTTCGACGTTTAAGCGCCCTTTTTACTCCATTTAACGTGCAGAATGTAATACACGCCAGTTTCAGCGTCGAAACAAGCGGAACAGCACGCAAATCTCGATGATTTTGTCGATTTTGACGAAAACTATCCGCCATTTCCTTCCCGTTTGAGATATTTCGACGTTTAAGCGCCCTTTTTACTCCAATTAACGTGCAGAATGTAATACACGCCAGTTTCAGAATCGAAACAAGCGGAACAGCTCGCAAATCTCGATGATTTTGTCGATTTTGACGAAAACTATCCGCCATTTCCTTCCCGTTTGAGATAGTTCGTCGTTTAAGCGCTCTTTTTACTCCATTAAACGTGCAGAATGTAATGCACGCCATATTCAGCCTCGAAACAAGCTTGACATCTCGCAAATCTCGATGATTTCGTCGATTTTGAAGAAAACTAACCGTAATTTCCGTCCCGTATGAGATATTTCGACGTTTAAGCGTCCTTTTTACTCCATTTAACGTGCAGAATGTAATACACGCCAGTTTCAGAATCGAAACAAGCGGAACAGCTCGCAAATCTCGATGATTTCGTCGATTTTGACGAAAACTATCCGCCATTTCCTTCCCGTTTGAGATATTTCGACGTTTAAGCCCTTTTTACTCCATATAACGTGCAGAATGTAATACACGCCAGTTTCAGAATCGAAACAAGCGGAACAGCTCGCAAATCTCGATGATTTCGTCGATTTTGAAGAAAACTATCCGCCATTTCCTTCCCGTTTGAGATATTTCGACGTTTAAGCGCTCTTTTTACTCCATTAAACGTGCAGAATGTAATACACGCCAGTTTCAGAATCGAAACAAGCGGAACAGCTCGCAAATCTCGATGATTTCGTCGATTTTGAAGAAAACTAACCGTAATTTCCGTCCCGTATGAGATATTTCGACGTTTAAGCGCTCTTTTTACTCCATTTAACGTGCAGAATGTAATGCACGCCATATTCAGCCTCGAAACAAGCTTGACATCTCGCAAATCTCGATGATTTCGTCGATTTTGAAGAAAACTAACCGTAATTTCCGTCCCGTATGAGATATTTCGACGTTTAAGCGTCCTTTTTACTCCATTTAACGTGCAGAATGTAATACACGCCAGTTTCAGAATCGAAACAAGCGGAACAGCTCGCAAATCTCGATGATTTCGTCGATTTTGACGAAAACTATCCGCCATTTCCTTCCCGTTTGAGATATTTCGACGTTTAAGCCCTTTTTACTCCATATAACGTGCAGAATGTAATACACGCCAGTTTCAGAATCGAAACAAGCGGAACAGCTCGCAAATCTCGATGATTTCGTCGATTTTGAAGAAAACTATCCGCCATTTCCTTCCCGTTTGAGATATTTCGACGTTTAAGCGCTCTTTTTACTCCATTAAACGTGCAGAATGTAATACACGCCAGTTTCAGAATCGAAACAAGCGGAACAGCTCGAAAATCTCGATGATTTCGTCGATTTTGAAGAAAACTAACCGTAATTTCCGTCCCGTATGAGATATTTCGACGTTTAAGCGCTCTTTTTACTCCATTTAACGTGCAGAATGTAATACACGCCAGTTTCAGAATCGAAACAAGCGGAACAGCTCGCAAATCTCGATGATTTCGTCGATTTTGAAGAAAACTAACCGTAATTTCCGTCCCGTATGAGATATTTCGACGTTTAAGCGCTCTTTTTACTCCATTTAACGTGCAGAATGTAATACACGCCAGTTTCAGAATCGAAACAAGCGGAACAGCTCGCAAATCTCGATGATTTCGTCGATTTTGAAGAAAACTAACAGTCACTTCCTTCCCGTTTCAGATATTTCGACGTTTAAGCGCCCTTTTTACTCCATTAAACGTGCAGAATGTAATGCACGCCAGATTCAGCCTCGAAATAAGCTTGACATCTCGCAAATCTCGATGTTTTCGTCGATTTTGAAGAAAACTAACCGTAATTTCCGTCCCGTATGAGATATTTCGACGTTTAAGCGCTCTTCTTACTCCATTTAACGTGCAGAATGTAATACACGCCAGTTTCAGAATCGAAACAAGCGGAAGAGCTCGCAAATCTCGATGATTTCGTCGATTTTGACGAAAACTATCCGCCATTTCCTTCCCGTTTGAGATATTTCGACGTTTAAGCGCCCTTTTTACTCCATTTAACGTGCAGAATGTAATACACGCCAGTTTCAGCGTCGAAACAAGCGGAACAGCACGCAAATCTCGATGATTTTGTCGATTTTGACGAAAACTATCCGCCATTTCCTTCCCGTTTGAGATATTTCGACGTTTAAGCGCCCTTTTTACGCCATTTAACGTGCAGAATGTAATACACGCCAGTTTCAGAATCGAAACAAGCGGAACAGCTCGCAAATCTCGATGATTTTGTCGATTTTGACGAAAACTATCCGCCATTTCCATCCCGTTTGAGATATTTCGTCGTTTAAGCGCTCTTTTTACTCCATTAAACGTGCAGAATGTAATGCACGCCATATTCAGCCTCGAAACAAGCTTGACATCTCGCAAATCTCGATGATTTCGTCGATTTTGAAGAAAACTAACCGTAATTTCCGTCCCGTATGAGATATTTCGACGTTTAAGCGCCCTTTTTACTCCATTTAACGTGCAGAATGTAATACACGCCAGTTTCAGAATCGAAACAAGCGGAACAGCTCGCAAATCTCGATGATTTCGTCGATTTTGACGAAAACTATACGCCACTTCCTTCCCGTTTGAGATATTTCGACGTTTAAGCGCCCTTTTTACTCCATTTAACGTGCAGAATGAAATACACGTCAGTTTCAGAATCGAAACAAGCGGAACAGCTCGCAAATCTCGATGATTTCGTCGATTTTGAAGAAAACTAACAGTCACTTCCTTCCCGTTTCAGATATTTCGACGTTGAAGCGCCCTTTTTACTCCATTAAACGTGCAGAATGTAATGCACGCCAGATTCAGCCTCGAAACAAGCTTGACATCTCGCAAATCTCGATGATTTCGTCGATTTTGAAGAAAACTAACCGTAATTTCCTTCCCGTTTGAGATATTTCGACGTTTAAGCGCTCTTTTTACTCCATTTAACGTGCAGAATGTAATACACGCCTGTTTCAGAATCGAAACAAGCGGAACAGCTCGCAAATCTCGATGATTTCGTCGATTTTGAAGAAAACTATCCGCCATTTCCTTCCCGTTTGAGATATTTCGACGTTTAAGCGCCCTTTTTACTCCATTTAACGTGCAGAATGTAATACACGCCAGTTTCAGCGTCGAAACAAGCGGAACAGCACGCAAATCTCGATGATTTTGTCGATTTTGACGAAAACTATCCGCCATTTCCTTCCCGTTTGAGATATTTCGACGTTTAAGCGCCCTTTTTACTCCATTTAACGTGCAGAATGTAATACACGCCAGTTTCAGAATCGAAACAAGCGGAACAGCTCGCAAATCTCGATGATTTTGTCGATTTTGACGAAAACTATCCGCCATTTCCTTCCCGTTTGAGATATTTCGTCGTTTAAGCGCTCTTTTTACTCCATTAAACGTGCAGAATGTAATGCACGCCATATTCAGCCTCGAAACAAGCTTGACATCTCGCAAATCTCGATGATTTCGTCGATTTTGAAGAAAACTAACCGTAATTTCCGTCCCGTATGAGATATTTCGACGTTTAAGCGTCCTTTTTACTCCATTTAACGTGCAGAATGTAATACACGCCAGTTTCAGAATCGAAACAAGCGGAACAGCTCGCAAATCTCGATGATTTCGTCGATTTTGACGAAAACTATCCGCCATTTCCTTCCCGTTTGAGATATTTCGACGTTTAAGCCCTTTTTACTCCATATAACGTGCAGAATGTAATACACGCCAGTTTCAGAATCGAAACAAGCGGAACAGCTCGCAAATCTCGATGATTTCGTCGATTTTGAAGAAAACTATCCGCCATTTCCTTCCCGTTTGAGATATTTCGACGTTTAAGCGATCTTTTTACTCCATTAAACGTGCAGAATGTAATACACGCCAGTTTCAGAATCGAAACAAGCGGAACAGCTCGCAAATCTCGATGATTTCGTCGATTTTGAAGAAAACTAACCGTAATTTCCGTCCCGTATGAGATATTTCGACGTTTAAGCGCTCTTTTTACTCCATTTAACGTGCAGAATGTAATACACGCCAGTTTCAGAATCGAAACAAGCGGAACAGCTCGCAAATCTCGATGATTTCGTCGATTTTGAAGAAAACTAACCGTAATTTCCGTCCCGTATGAGATATTTCGACGTTTAAGCGCTCTTTTTACTCCATTTAACGTGCAGAATGTAATACACGCCAGTTTCAGAATCGAAACAAGCGGAACAGCTCGCAAATCTCGATGATTTCGTCGATTTTGAAGAAAACTAACAGTCACTTCCTTCCCGTTTCAGATATTTCGACGTTTAAGCGCCCTTTTTACTCCATTAAACGTGCAGAATGTAATGCACGCCAGATTCAGCCTCGAAATAAGCTTGACATCTCGCAAATCTCGATGTTTTCGTCGATTTTGAAGAAAACTAACCGTAATTTCCGTCCCGTATGAGATATTTCGACGTTTAAGCGCTCTTCTTACTCCATTTAACGTGCAGAATGTAATACACGCCAGTTTCAGAATCGAAACAAGCGGAAGAGCTCGCAAATCTCGATGATTTCGTCGATTTTGACGAAAACTATCCGCCATTTCCTTCCCGTTTGAGATATTTCGACGTTTAAGCGCCCTTTTTACTCCATTTAACGTGCAGAATGTAATACACGCCAGTTTCAGCGTCGAAACAAGCGGAACAGCACGCAAATCTCGATGATTTTGTCGATTTTGACGAAAACTATCCGCCATTTCCTTCCCGTTTGAGATATTTCGACGTTTAAGCGCCCTTTTTACGCCATTTAACGTGCAGAATGTAATACACGCCAGTTTCAGAATGGAAACAAGCGGAACAGCTCGCAAATCTCGATGATTTTGTCGATTTTGACGAAAACTATCCGCCATTTCCTTCCCGTTTGAGATATTTCGTCGTTTAAGCGCTCTTTTTACTCCATTAAACGTGCAGAATGTAATGCACGCCATATTCAGCCTCGAAACAAGCTTGACATCTCGCAAATCTCGATGATTTCGTCGATTTTGAAGAAAACTAACCGTAATTTCCGTCCCGTATGAGATATTTCGACGTTTAAGCGCCCTTTTTACTCCATTTAACGTGCAGAATGTAATACACGCCAGTTTCAGAATCGAAACAAGCGGAACAGCTCGCAAATCTCGATGATTTCGTCGATTTTGACGAAAACTATCCGCCATTTCCTACCCGTTTGAGATATTTCGACGTTTAAGCCCTTTTTACTCCATATAACGTGCAGAATGTAATACACGCCAGTTTCAGAATCGAAACAAGCGGAACAGCTCGCAAATCTCGATGATTTCGTCGATTTTGACGAAAACTATACGCCACTTCCTTCCCGTTTGAGATATTTCGACGTTTAAGCGCCCTTTTTACTCCATTTAACGTGCAGAATGAAATACACGTCAGTTTCAGAATCGAAACAAGCGGAACAGCTCGCAAATCTCGATGATTTCGTCGATTTTGAAGAAAACTAACAGTCACTTCCTTCCCGTTTCAGATATTTCGACGTTGAAGCGCCCTTTTTACTCCATTTAACGTGCAGAATGTAATACACGCCAGTTTCAGAATCGAAACAAGCGGAACAGCTCGCAAATCTCGATGATTTTGTCGATTTTGAAGAAAACTAACCGTAATTTCCGTCCCGTATGAGATATTTCGACGTTTAAGCGCCCTTTTTACTCCATTTAACGTGTAGAATGTAATACACGCCAGTTTCAGTATCGAAACAAGCGGAACAGCTCGCAAATCTCGATGATTTCGTCGATTTTGAAGAAAACTAACCGTAATTTCCGTCCCGTGTGAGATATTTCGACGTTTAAGCGCCCTTCTTACTCCATTTAACGTGCAGAATGTAATACACGCCAGTTTCAGAATCGAAACAAGCGGAAGAGCTCGCAAATCTCGATGATTTCGTCGATTTTGACGAAAACTATCCGCCATTTCCTTCCCGTTTGAGATATTTCGACGTTTAAGCGCCCTTTTTACTCCATTTAACGTGCAGAATGTAATACACGCCAGTTTCAGCGTCGAAACAAGCGGAACAGCACGCAAATCTCGATGATTTTGTCGATTTTGACGAAAACTATCCGCCATTTCCTTCCCGTTTGAGATATTTCGACGTTTAAGCGCTCTTTTTACTCCATTAAACTTGCAGAATGTAATGCACGCCAGTTTCAGAATCGAAACAAGCGGAACAGCTCGCAAATCTCGATGATTTCGTCGATTTTGACGAAAACTATCCGCCATTTCATTCCCGTTTCAGATCTTTCGACGTTTAAGCCCTTTTTACTCCATATAACGTGCAGAATGTAATACACGCCAGTTTCAGAATCGAAACAAGCGGAACAGCTCGCAAATCTTGATGATTTTGTCGATTTTGACGAAAACTATCCGCCATTTCCTTCCCGTTTGAGATATTTCGTCGTTTAAGCGCTCTTTTTACTCCATTAAACGTGCAGAATGTAATGCACGCCATATTCAGCCTCGAAACAAGCTTGACATCTCGCAAATCTCGATGATTTCGTCGATTTTGAAGATAACTAACCGTAATTTCCGTCCCGTGTGAGATATTTCGACGTTTAAGCGCCCTTTATACTCCATTTAACGTGCAGAATGTAATACACGCCAGTTTCAGAATCGAAACAAGCGGAACACCTCGCAAATCTCGATGATTTCGTTGATTTTGACGAAAACTATCCGCCATTTCATTCCCGTTTCAGATCTTTCGACGTTTAAGCGCCCTTTTTACTCCATTTAACGTGCAGAATGTAATACACGCCAGTTTCAGAATCGAAACAAGCGGAACAGCTCGCAAATCTCGATGATTTTGTCGATTTTGACGAAAACTATCCGCCATTTCCTTCCCGTTTGAGATATTTCTACGTTTAAGCGCTCTTTTTACTCCATTAAACGTGCAGAATGTAATGCACGCCATATTCAGCCTCGAAACAAGCTTGACATCTCGCAAATCTCGATGATTTCGTCGATTTTGACGAAAACTATCCGCCATTTCCTTCCCGTTTGAGATATTTCGACGTTTAAGCGCTCTTTTTACTCCATTAAACTTGCAGAATGTAATGCACGCCATATTCAGCCTCGAAACAAGCTTGACATCTCGCAAATCTCGATGATTTCGTCGATTTTGAAGAAAACTAACCGTAATTTCCGTCCCGTATGAGATATTTCGACGTTTAAGCGCCCTTTTTACTCCATTTAACGTGCAGAATGTAATACACGCCAGTTTCAGAATCGAAACAAGCGGAACAGCTCGCAAATCTCGATGATTTCGTCGATTTTGACGAAAACTATCCGCCATTTCCTTCCCGTTTGAGATATTTCGTCGTTTAAGCGCTCTTTTTACTCCATTAAACGTGCAGAATGTAATGCACGCCATATTCAGCCTCGAAACAAGCTTGACATCTCGCAAATCTCGATGATTTCGTCGATTTTGAAGATAACTAACCGTAATTTCCGTCCCGTGTGAGATATTTCGACGTTTAAGCGCCCTTTATACTCCATTTAACGTGCAGAATGTAATACACGTCAGTTTCAGAATCGAAACAAGCGGAACAGCTCGCAAATCTCGATGATTTCGTCGATTTTGAAGAAAACTAACAGTCACTTCCTTCCCGTTTCAGATATTTCGACGTTGAAGCGCCCTTTTTACTCCATTTAACGTGCAGAATGTAATACACGCCAGTTTCAGAATCGAAACAAGCGGAACAGCTCGCAAATCTCGATGATTTTGTCGATTTTGAAGAAAACTAACCGTAATTTCCGTCCCGTATGAGATATTTCGACGTTTAAGCGCCCTTTTTACTCCATTTAACGTGTAGAATGTAATACACGCCAGTTTCAGTATCGAAACAAGCGGAACAGCTCGCAAATCTCGATGATTTCGTCGATTTTGAAGAAAACTAACCGTAATTTCCGTCCCGTGTGAGATATTTCGACGTTTAAGCGCCCTTCTTACTCCATTTAACGTGCAGAATGTAATACACGCCAGTTTCAGAATCGAAACAAGCGGAAGAGCTCGCAAATCTCGATGATTTCGTCGATTTTGACGAAAACTATCCGCCATTTCCTTCCCGTTTGAGATATTTCGACGTTTAAGCGCCCTTTTTACTCCATTTAACGTGCAGAATGTAATACACGCCAGTTTCAGCGTCGAAACAAGCGGAACAGCACGCAAATCTCGATGATTTTGTCGATTTTGACGAAAACTATCCGCCATTTCCTTCCCGTTTGAGATATTTCGACGTTTAAGCGCTCTTTTTACTCCATTAAACTTGCAGAATGTAATGCACGCCAGTTTCAGAATCGAAACAAGCGGAACAGCTCGCAAATCTCGATGATTTCGTCGATTTTGACGAAAACTATCCGCCATTTCATTCCCGTTTCAGATCTTTCGACGTTTAAGCCCTCTTTACTCCACATAACGTGCAGAATGTAATACACGCCAGTTTCAGAATCGAAACAAGCGGAACAGCTCGCAAATCTCGATGATTTTGTCGATTTTGACGAAAACTATCCGCCATTTCCTTCCCGTTTGAGATATTTCGTCGTTTAAGCGCTCTTTTTACTCCATTAAACGTGCAGAATGTAATGCACGCCATATTCAGCCTCGAAACAAGCTTGACATCTCGCAAATCTCGATGATTTCGTCGATTTTGAAGATAACTAACCGTAATTTCCGTCCCGTGTGAGATATTTCGACGTTTAAGCGCCCTTTATACTCCATTTAACGTGCAGAATGTAATACACGCCAGTTTCAGAATCGAAACAAGCGGAACAGCTCGCAAATATCGATCTTTTCGTCGATTTTGACGAAAACTATCCGCCATTTCCTTCCCGTTTGAGATATTTCGACGTTTAAGCCCTTTTTACTCCATATAACGTGCAGAATGTAATACACGCCAGTTTCAGAATCGAAACAAGCGGAACAGCTTGCAAATCTCGATGATTTCGTCGATTTTGACGAAAACTATCCTCCATTTCCTTCCCGTTTGAGAAATTTCGACGTTTAAGCGCCCTTTTTACTCCATTTAACGTGCAGAATGTAATACACGCCAGTTTCAGCGTCGAAACAAGCGGAACAGCACGCAAATCTCGATGATTTTGTCGATCTTGACGAAAACTATCCGCCATTTCCTTCCCGTTTGAGATATTTCGACGTTTAAGCGCTCTTTTTACTCCATTAAACGTGCAGAATGTAATGCACGCCAGTTTCAGAATCGAAACAAGCGGAACAGCTCGCAAATCTCGATGATTTCGTTGATTTTGACGAAAACTATCCGCCATTTCATTCCCGTTTCAGATCTTTCGACGTTTAAGCGCCCTTTTTACTCCATTTAACGTGCAGAATGTAATACACGCCAGTTTCAGAATCGAAACAAGCGGAACAGCTCGCAAATCTCGATGATTTCGTCGATTTTGACGAAAACTATCCGCCATTTCATTCCCGTTTCAGATCTTTCGACGTTTAAGCGCCCTTTTTACTCCATTTAACTTGCAGAATGTAATACACGCCAGTTTCAGAATCGAAACAAGCGGAACAGCTCGCAAATCTCGATGATTTTGTCGATTTTGACGAAAACTATCCGCCATTTCCTTCCCGTTTGAGATATTTCGTCGTTTAAGCGCTCTTTTTACTCCATTAAACGTGCAGAATGTAATGCACGCCATATTCAGCCTCGAAACAAGCTTGACATCTCGCAAATCTCGATGATTTCGTCGATTTTGAAGAAAACTAACCGTAATTTCCGTCCCGTGTGAGATATTTCGACGTTTAAGCGCCCTTTATACTCCATTTAACGTGCAGAATGTAATACACGCCAGTTTCAGAATGGAAACAAGCGGAACAGCTCGCAAATCTCGATCTTTTCGTCGATTTTGACGAAAACTATCCGCCATTTCCTTCCCGTTTGAGATATTTCGACGTTTAAGCCCTTTTTATTCCATATAACGTGCAGAATGTAATACACGCCAGTTTCAGAATCGAAACAAGCGGAACAGCTCGCAAATCTCGATGATTTCGTCGATTTTGACGAAAACTATCCTCCATTTCCTTCCCGTTTGAGAAATTTCGACGTTTAAGCGCCCTTTTTACTCCATTTAACGTGCAGAATATAATACACGCCAGTTTCAGCGTCGAAACAAGCGGAACAGCACGCAAATCTCGATGATTTTGTCGATTTTGACGAAAACTATCCGCCATTTCCTTCCCGTTTGAGATATTTCGACGATTAAGCGCTCTTTTTACTCCATTAAACGTGCAGAATGTAATGCACGCCAGTTTCAGAATCGAAACAAGCGGAACAGCTCGCAAATCTCGATGATTTCGTTGATTTTGACGAAAACTATCCGCCATGTCATTCCCGTTTCAGATCTTTCGACGTTTAAGCGCCCTTTTTACTCCATTTAACGTGCAGAATGTAATACACGCCAGTTTCAGAATCGAAACAAGCGGAACAGCTCGCAAATCTCGATGATTTTGTCGATTTTGACGAAAACTATCCGCCATTACCTTCCCGTTTGAGATATTTCTACGTTTAAGCGCTCTTTTTACTCCATTAAACGTGCAGAATGTAATGCACGCCATATTCAGCCTCGAAACAAGCTTGACATCTCGCAAATCTCGATGATTTCGTCGATTTTGAAGAAAACTAACCGTAATTTCCGTCCCGTATGAGATATTTCGACGTTTAAGCCCTTTTTACTCCATATAACGTGCAGAATGTAATACACGCCAGTTTCAGAATCGAAACAAGCGGAACAGCTCGCAAATCTCGATGATTTCGTCGATTTTGACGAAAACTATCCGCCACTTCCTTCCCGTTTGAGATATTTCGACGTTTAAGCGCCCTTTTTACTCCATTTAACGTGCAGAATGTAATACACGTCAGTTTCAGAATCGAAACAAGCGGAACAGCTCGCAAATCTCGATGATTTCGTCGATTTTGAAGAAAACTAACAGTCACTTCCTTCCCGTTTCAGATATTTCGACGTTGAAGCGCCCTTTTTACTCCATTTAACGTGCAGAATGTAATACACGCCAGTTTCAGAATCGAAACAAGCGGAACAGCTCGCAAATCTCGATGATTTTGTCGATTTTGAAGAAAACTAACCGTAACTTCCGTCCCGTATGAGATATTTCGACGTTTAAGCGCCCTTTTTACTCCATTTAACGTGTAGAATGTAATACACGCCAGTTTCAGTATCCAAACAAGCGGAACAGCTCGCAAATCTCGATGATTTCGTCGATTTTGAAGAAAACTAACCGTAATTTCCGTCCCGTGTGAGATATTTCGACGTTTAAGCGCCCTTCTTACTCCATTTAACGTGCAGAATGTAATACACGCCAGTTTCAGAATCGAAACAAGCGGAACAGCTCGCAAATCTCGATGATTTCGTCGATTTTGAAGAAAACTAACCGTAATTTCCGTCCCGTATGAGATATTTCGACGTTTAAGCGCCCTTTTTACTCCATTTAACGTGCAGAATGTAATACACGCCAGTTTCAGAATCGAAACAAGCGGAACAGCTCGCAAATCTCGATGATTTTGTCGATTTTGACGAAAACTATCCGCCATTTCCTTCCCGTTTGAGATATTTCTACGTTTAAGCGCTCTTTTTACTCCATTAAACGTGCAGAATGTAATGCACGCCATATTCAGCCTCCAAACAAGCTTGACATCTCGCAAATCTCGATGATTTCGTCGATTTTGAAGAAAACTAACCGTAATTTCCGTCCCGTATGAGATATTTCGACGTTTAAGCGCCCTTTTTACTCCATTTAACGTGCAGAATGTAATACACGCCAGTTTCAGAATCGAAACAAGCGGAACAGCTCGCAAATCTCGATGATTTCGTCGATTTTGACGAAAACTATCCGCCATTTCCTTCCCGTTTGAGATATTTCGACGTTTAAGCCCTTTTTACTCCATATAACGTGCAGAATGTAATACACGCCAGTTTCAGAATTGAAACAAGCGGAACAGCTCGCAAATCTCGATGATTTCGTCGATTTTGACGAAAACTATCCGCCATTTCCTTCCCGTTTGAGATATTTCGACGTTTAAGCGCCCTTTATACTCCATTTAACGTGCAGAATGTAATACACGCCAGTTTCAGAATCGAAACAAGCGGAACAGCTCGCAAATCTCGATGATTTCGTCGATTTTGACGAAAACTATCCGCCATTTCCTTCCCGTTTGAGATATTTCGACGTTTAAGCCCTTTTTACTCCATATAACGTGCAGAATGTAATACACGCCAGTTTCAGAATCGAAACAAGCGGAACAGCTCGCAAATCTCGATGATTTCGTCGATTTTGACGAAAACTATCCGCCATTTCCTTCCCGTTTGAGATATTTCGACGTTTAAGCGCCCTTTTTACTCCATTTAACGTGCAGAATGTAATACACGCCAGTTTCAGAATCGAAACAAGCGGAACAGCTCGCAAATCTCGATGATTTCGTTGATTTTGACGAAAACTATCCGCCATTTCATTCCCGTTTCAGATCTTTCGACGTTTAAGCGCCCTTTTTACTCCATTTAACGTGCAGAATGTAATACACGCCAGTTTCAGAATCGAAACAAGCGGAACAGCTCGCAAATCTCGATGATTTTGTCGATTTTGACGAAAACTATCCGCCATTACCTTCCCGTTTGAGATATTTCTACGTTTAAGCGCTCTTTTTACTCCATTAAACGTGCAGAATGTAATGCACGCCATATTCAGCCTCGAAACAAGCTTGACATCTCGCAAATCTCGATGATTTCGTCGATTTTGAAGAAAACTAACCGTAATTTCCGTCCCGTATGAGATATTTCGACGTTTAAGCCCTTTTTACTCCATATAACGTGCAGAATGTAATACACGCCAGTTTCAGAATCGAAACAAGCGGAACAGCTCGCAAATCTCGATGATTTCGTCGATTTTGACGAAAACTATCCGCCACTTCCTTCCCGTTTGAGATATTTCGACGTTTAAGCGCCCTTTTTACTCCATTTAACGTGCAGAATGTAATACACGTCAGTTTCAGAATCGAAACAAGCGGAACAGCTCGCAAATCTCGATGATTTCGTCGATTTTGAAGAAAACTAACAGTCACTTCCTTCCCGTTTCAGATATTTCGACGTTGAAGCGCCCTTTTTACTCCATTTAACGTGCAGAATGTAATACACGCCAGTTTCAGAATCGAAACAAGCGGAACAGCTCGCAAATCTCGATGATTTTGTCGATTTTGAAGAAAACTAACCGTAACTTCCGTCCCGTATGAGATATTTCGACGTTTAAGCGCCCTTTTTACTCCATTTAACGTGTAGAATGTAATACACGCCAGTTTCAGTATCCAAACAAGCGGAACAGCTCGCAAATCTCGATGATTTCGTCGATTTTGAAGAAAACTAACCGTAATTTCCGTCCCGTGTGAGATATTTCGACGTTTAAGCGCCCTTCTTACTCCATTTAACGTGCAGAATGTAATACACGCCAGTTTCAGAATCGAAACAAGCGGAACAGCTCGCAAATCTCGATGATTTCGTCGATTTTGAAGAAAACTAACCGTAATTTCCGACCCGTATGAGATATTTCGACGTTTAAGCGCCCTTTTTACTCCATTTAACGTGCAGAATGTAATACACGCCAGTTTCAGAATCGAAACAAGCGGAACAGCTCGCAAATCTCGATGATTTTGTCGATTTTGACGAAAACTATCCGCCATTTCCTTCCCGTTTGAGATATTTCTACGTTTAAGCGCTCTTTTTACTCCATTAAACGTGCAGAATGTAATGCACGCCATATTCAGCCTCCAAACAAGCTTGACATCTCGCAAATCTCGATGATTTCGTCGATTTTGAAGAAAACTAACCGTAATTTCCGTCCCGTATGAGATATTTCGACGTTTAAGCGCCCTTTTTACTCCATTTAACGTGCAGAATGTAATACACGCCAGTTTCAGAATCGAAACAAGCGGAACAGCTCGCAAATCTCGATGATTTCGTCGATTTTGACGAAAACTATCCGCCATTTCCTTCCCGTTTGAGATATTTCGACGTTTAAGCCCTTTTTACTCCATATAACGTGCAGAATGTAATACACGCCAGTTTCAGAATTGAAACAAGCGGAACAGCTCGCAAATCTCGATGATTTCGTCGATTTTGACGAAAACTATCCGCCATTTCCTTCCCGTTTGAGATATTTCGACGTTTAAGCGCCCTTTATACTCCATTTAACGTGCAGAATGTAATACACGCCAGTTTCAGAATCGAAACAAGCGGAACAGCTCGCAAATCTCGATGATTTCGTCGATTTTGACGAAAACTATCCGCCATTTCCTTCCCGTTTGAGATATTTCGACGTTTAAGCCCTTTTTACTCCATATAACGTGCAGAATGTAATACACGCCAGTTTCAGAATCGAAACAAGCGGAACAGCTCGCAAATCTCGATGATTTCGTCGATTTTGACGAAAACTATCCGCCATTTCCTTCCCGTTTGAGATATTTCGACGTTTAAGCGCCCTTTTTACTCCATTTAACGTGCAGAATGTAATACACGCCAGTTTCAGAATCGAAACAAGCGGAACAGCTCGCAAATCTCGATGATTTCGTCGATTTTGAAGAAAACTAACAGTCACTTCCTTCCCGTTTCAGATATTTCGACGTTTAAGCGCCCTTTTTACTCCATTTAACGTGCAGAATGTAATACACGCCAGTTTCAGAATCGAAACAAGCGGAACAGCACGCAAATCTCGATGATTTTGTCGATTTTGACGAAAACTATCCGCCATTTCCTTCCCGTTTGAGATATTTCGACGTTTAAGCGCTGTTTTTACTCCATTAAACTTGCAGAATGTAATGCACGCCAGTTTCAGAATCGAAACAAGCGGAACAGCTCGCAAATCTCGATGATTTCGTCGATTTTGACGAAAACTATCCGCCATTTCATTCCCGTTTCAGATCTTTCGACGTTTAAGCCCTTTTTACTCCATATAACGTGCAGAATGTAATACACGCCAGTTTCAGAATCGAAACAAGCGGAACAGCTCGCAAATCTCGATGATTTCGTCGATTTTGACGAAAACTATCCGCCATTTCCTTCCCGTTTGAGATATTTCGACGTATAAGCGCCCTTTTTACTCCATTTAACGCGCAGAATGTAATACACGCCAGTTTCAGAATCGAAACAAGCGGAACAGCTCGCAAATCTCGATGATTTCGTCGATTTTGAAGAAAACTAACAGTCACTTCCTTCCCGTTTCAGATATTTCGACGTTTAAGCGCCCTTTTTACTCCATTAAACGTGCAGATTGTAATGCACGCCAGTTTCAGAATCGAAACAAGCGGAACAGCTCGCAAATCTCGATGATTTCGTCGATTTTGACGAAAACCATCCGCCATTTCATTCCCGTTTCAGATCTTTCGACGTTTAAGCGCCCTTTTTACTCCATTTAACGTGCAGAATGTAATACACGCCAGTTTCAGAATCGAAACAAGCGGAACAGCTCGCAAATCTCGATGATTTTGTCGATTTTGACGAAAACTATCCGCCATTTCCTTCCCGTTTGAGATATTTCGACGTTTAAGCGCCCTTCTTACTCCATTTAACGTGCAGAATGTAATACACGCCAGTTTCAGAATCGAAACAAGCGGAAGAGCTCGCAAATCTCGATGATTTCGTCGATTTTGACGAAAACTATCCGCCATTTCCTTCCCGTTTGAGATATTTCGACGTTTAAGCGCCCTTTTTACTCCATTTAACGTGCAGAATGTAATACACGCCAGTTTCAGCGTCGAAACAAGCGGAACAGCACGCAAATCTCGATGATTTTGTCGATTTTGACGAAAACTATCCGCCATTTCCTTCCCGTTTGAGATATTTCGACGTTTAAGCGCTCTTTTTACTCCATTAAACGTGCAGAATGTAATGCACGCCATATTCAGCCTCGAAACAAGCTTGACATCTCGCAAATCTCGATGATTTCGTCGATTTTGAAGAAAACTAACCGTAATTTCCGTCCCGTATGAGATATTTCGACGTTTAAGCCCTTTTTACTCCATATAACGTGCAGAATGTAATACACGCCAGTTTCAGAATCGAAACAAGCGGAACAGCTCGCAAATCTCGATGATTTCGTCGATTTTGACGAAAACTATCCGCCATTTCCTTCCCGTTTGAGATATTTCGACGTTTAAGCGCCCTTTTTACTCCATTTAACGTGCAGAATGTAATACACGCCAGTTTCAGAATCGAAACAAGCGGAACAGCTCGCAAATCTCGATGATTTCGTCGATTTTGAAGAAAACTAACAGTCACTTCCTTCCCGTTTCAGATATTTCGACGTTTAAGCGCCCTTTTTACTCCACTTAACGTGCAGAATGTAATACACGCCAGTTTCAGAATCGAAACAAGCGGAACAGCACGCAAATCTCGATGATTTTGTCGATTTTGACGAAAACTATCCGCCATTTCCTTCCCGTTTGAGATATTTCGACGTTTAAGCGCTGTTTTTACTCCATTAAACTTGCAGAATGTAATGCACGCCAGTTTCAGAATCGAAACAAGCGGAACAGCTCGCAAATCTCGATGATTTCGTCGATTTTGACGAAAACTATCCGCCATTTCATTCCCGTTTCAGATCTTTCGACGTTTAAGCCCTTTTTACTCCATATAACGTGCAGAATGTAATACACGCCAGTTTCAGAATCGAAACAAGCGGAACAGCTCGCAAATCTCGATGATTTCGTCGATTTTGACGAAAACTATCCGCCATTTCCTTCCCGTTTGAGATATTTCGACGTATAAGCGCCCTTTTTACTCCATTTAACGCGCAGAATGTAATACACGCCAGTTTCAGAATCGAAACAAGCGGAACAGCTCGCAAATCTCGATGATTTCGTCGATTTTGAAGAAAACTAACAGTCACTTCCTTCCCGTTTCAGATATTTCGACGTTTAAGCGCCCTTTTTACTCCATTAAACGTGCAGATTGTAATGCACGCCAGTTTCAGAATCGAAACAAGCGGAACAGCTCGCAAATCTCGATGATTTCGTCGATTTTGACGAAAACCATCCGCCATTTCATTCCCGTTTCAGATCTTTCGACGTTTAAGCGCCCTTTTTACTCCATTTAACGTGCAGAATGTAATACACGCCAGTTTCAGAATCGAAACAAGCGGAACAGCTCGCAAATCTCGATGATTTTGTCGATTTTGACGAAAACTATCCGCCATTTCCTTCCCGTTTGAGATATTTCGACATTTAAGCGCTCTTTTTACTCCATTAAACGTGCAGAATGTAATGCACGCCAGTTTCAGAATCGAAACAAGCGGAACAGCTCGCAAATCTCGATGATTTCGTCGATTTTGACGAAAACTATCCGCCATTTCCTTCCCGTTTGAGATATTTCGACGTTTAAGCCCTTTTTACTCCATATAACGTGCAGAATGTAATACACGCCAGTTTCAGTATCGAAACAAGCGGAACAGCTCGCAAATCTCGATGATTTTGTCGATTTTGACGAAAACTATCCGCCATTTCCTTCCCGTTTGAGATATGTCGACGTTTAAGCGCTCTTTTTACTCCATTAAACGTGCAGAATGTAATGCACGCCAGATTCAGCCTCGAAACAAGCGGAACAGCTCGCAAATCTCGATGATTTTGTCGATTTTGACGAAAACTATCCGCCATTTCCTTCCCGTTTGAGATATGTCGACGTTTAAGCGCTCTTTTTACTCCATTAAACGTGCAGAATGTAATGCACGCCAGATTCAGCCTCGAAACAAGCTTGACATCTCGCAAATCTCGATGATTTCGTCGATTTTGAAGAAAACTAACCGTAATTTCCGTCCCGTGTGAGATATTTCGACGTTTAAGCGCCCTTCTTACTCCATTTAACGTGCAGAATGTAATACACGCCAGTTTCAGAATCGAAACAAGCGGAACAGCTCGCAAATCTCGATCTTTTCGTCGATTTTGACGAAAACTATCCGCCATTTCCTTCCCGTTTGAGATATTTCGACGTTTAAGCCCTTTTTACTCCATATAACGTGCAGAATGTAATACACGCCAGTTTCAGAATCGAAACAAGCGGAACAGCTCGCAAATCTCGATGATTTCGTCGATTTTGACGAAAACTATCCTCCATTTCCTTCCCGTTTTAGAAATTTCGACGTTTAAGCGCCCTTTTTACTCCACTTAACGTGCAGAATGTAATACACGCCAGTTTCAGCGTCGAAACAAGCGGAACAGCACGCAAATCTCGATGATTTTGTCGATTTTGACGAAAACTATCCGCCATTTCCTTCCCGTTTGAGATATTTCGACGTTTAAGCGCTCTTTTTACTCCATTTAACGTGCAGAATGTAATACACGCCAGTTTCAGGATCGAAACAAGCGGAACAGCTCGCAAATCTCGATGATTTCGTCGATTTTGAAGAAAACTAACCGTAATTTCCGTCCCGTATGAGATATTTCGACGTTTAAGCGCCCTTTTTACTCCATTTAACGTGCAGAATGTAATACACGCCAGTTTCAGTATCGAAACAAGCGGAAGAGCTCGCAAATCTCGATGATTTCGTCGATTTTGACGAATACTATCCGCCATTTCCTTCCCGTTTGAGATATTTCGACGTTTAAGCGCCCTTCTTACTCCATTTAACGTGCAGAATGTAATACACGCCAGTTTCAGAATCGAAACAAGCGGAACAGCTCGCAAATCTCGATCTTTTCGTCGATTTTGACGAAAACTATCCGCCATTTCCTTCCCGTTTGAGATATTTCGACGTTTAAGCCCTTTTTACTCCATTTAACGTGCAGAATGTAATACACGCCAGTTTCAGTATCGAAACAAGCTTGACATCTCGCAAATCTCGATGATTTCGTCGATTTTGAAGAAAACTAACCGTAATTTCCGTCCCGTGTGAGATATTTCGACGTTTAAGCGCCCTTCTTACTCCATTTAACGTGCAGAATGTAATACACGCCAGTTTCAGAATCGAAACAAGCGGAACAGCTCGCAAATCTCGATCTTTTCGTCGATTTTGACGAAAACTATCCGCCATTTCCTTCCCGTTTGAGATATTTCGACGTTTAAGCCCTTTTTACTCCATATAACGTGCAGAATGTAATACACGCCAGTTTCAGAATCGAAACAAGCGGAACAGCTCGCAAATCTCGATGATTTCGTCGATTTTGACGAAAACTATCCTCCATTTCCTTCCCGTTTTAGAAATTTCGACGTTTAAGCGCCCTTTTTACTCCACTTAACGTGCAGAATGTAATACACGCCAGTTTCAGCGTCGAAACAAGCGGAACAGCACGCAAATCTCGATGATTTTGTCGATTTTGACGAAAACTATCCGCCATTTCCTTCCCGTTTGAGATATTTCGACGTTTAAGCGCTCTTTTTACTCCATTTAACGTGCAGAATGTAATACACGCCAGTTTCAGGATCGAAACAAGCGGAACAGCTCGCAAATCTCGATGATTTCGTCGATTTTGAAGAAAACTAACCGTAATTTCCGTCCCGTATGAGATATTTCGACGTTTAAGCGCCCTTTTTACTCCATTTAACGTGCAGAATGTAATACACGCCAGTTTCAGTATCGAAACAAGCGGAAGAGCTCGCAAATCTCGATGATTTCGTCGATTTTGACGAATACTATCCGCCATTTCCTTCCCGTTTGAGATATTTCGACGTTTAAGCGCCCTTTTTACTCCATTTAACGTGCAGAATGTAATACACGCCAGTTTCAGCGTCGAAACAAGCGGAACAGCACGCAAATCTCGATGATTTTGTCGATTTTGACGAAAACTATCCGCCATTTCCTTCCCGTTTGAGATGTTTCGACGTTTAAGCGCTCTTTTTACTCCATTAAACTTGCAGAATGTAATGCACGCCAGTTTCAGAATCGAAACAAGCGGAACAGCTCGCAAATCTCGATGATTTCGTCGATTTTGACGAAAACTATCCGCCATTTCATTCCCGTTTCAGATCTTTCGACGTTTAAGCGCCCTTTTTACTCCATTTAACTTGCAGAATGTAATACACGCCAGTTTCAGAATCGAAACAAGCGGAACAGCTCGCAAATCTCGATGATTTTGTCGATTTTGACGAAAACTATCCGCCATTTCCTTCCCGTTTGAGATATTTCGTCGTTTAAGCGCTCTTTTTACTCCATTAATCGTGCAGAATGTAATGCACGCCATATTCAGCCTCGAAACAAGCTTGACATCTCGCAAATCTCGATGATTTCGTCGATTTTGAAGAAAACTAACCGTAATTTCCGTCCCGTGTGAGATATTTCGACGTTTAAGCGCCCTTTATACTCCATTTAACGTGCAGAATGTAATACACGCCAGTTTCAGAATCGAAACAAGCGGAACAGCTCGCAAATCTCGATCTTTTCGTCGATTTTGACGAAAACTATCCGCCATTTCCTTCCCGTTTGAGATATTTCGACGTTTAAGCCCTTTTTACTCCATATAACGTGCAGAATGTAATACACGCCAGTTTCAGAATCGAAACAAGCGGAACAGCTCGCAAATCTCGATGATTTCGTCGATTTTGACGAAAACTATCCGCCATTTCCTTCCCGTTTGAGATATTTCGACGTTTAAGCCCTTTTTACTCCATATAACGTGCAGAATGTAATACACGCCAGTTTCAGAATCGAAACAAGCGGAACAGCTCGCAAATCTCGATGATTTCGTCGATTTTGACGAAAACTATCCGCCATTTCCTTCCCGTTTGAGATATTTCGACGTTTAAGCGCCCTTTTTACTCCATTTAACGTGCAGAATGTAATACACGCCAGTTTCAGAATCGAAACAAGCGGAACAGCTCGCAAATCTCGATGATTTCGTCGATTTTGAAGAAAACTAACAGTCACTTCCTTCCCGTTTCAGATATTTCGACGTTTAAGCGCCCTTTTTACTCCATTTAACGTGCAGAATGTAATACACGCCAGTTTCAGAATCGAAACAAGCGGAACAGCACGCAAATCTCGATGATTTTGTCGATTTTGACGAAAACTATCCGCCATTTCCTTCCCGTTTGAGATATTTCGACGTTTAAGCGCTGTTTTTACTCCATTAAACTTGCAGAATGTAATGCACGCCAGTTTCAGAATCGAAACAAGCGGAACAGCTCGCAAATCTCGATGATTTCGTCGATTTTGACGAAAACTATCCGCCATTTCATTCCCGTTTCAGATCTTTCGACGTTTAAGCCCTTTTTACTCCATATAACGTGCAGAATGTAATACACGCCAGTTTCAGAATCGAAACAAGCGGAACAGCTCGCAAATCTCGATGATTTCGTCGATTTTGACGAAAACTATCCGCCATTTCCTTCCCGTTTGAGATATTTCGACGTATAAGCGCCCTTTTTACTCCATTTAACGCGCAGAATGTAATACACGCCAGTTTCAGAATCGAAACAAGCGGAACAGCTCGCAAATCTCGATGATTTCGTCGATTTTGAAGAAAACTAACAGTCACTTCCTTCCCGTTTCAGATATTTCGACGTTTAAGCGCCCTTTTTACTCCATTTAACGTGCAGAATGTAATACACGCCAGTTTCAGAATCGAAACAAGCGGAACAGCTCGCAAATCTCGATGATTTCGTCGATTTTGAAGAAAACTAACCGTAATTTCCGTCCCGTATGAGATATTTCGACGTTTAAGCGCCCTTTTTACTCCATTTAACGTGCAGAATGTAATACACGCCAGTTTCAGAATCGAAACAAGCGGTACAGCTCGCAAATCTCGATGATTTTGTCGATTTTGACGAAAACTATCCGCCATTTCCTTCCCGTTTGAGATATTTCTACGTTTAAGCGCTCTTTTTACTCCATTAAACGTGCAGAATGTAATGCACGCCAGTTTCAGAATCGAAACAAGCGGAACAGCTCGCAAATCTCGATGATTTCGTCGATTTTGACGAAAACCATCCGCCATTTCATTCCCGTTTCAGATCTTTCGACGTTTAAGCGCCCTTTTTACTCCATTTAACGTGCAGAATGTAATACACGCCAGTTTCAGAATCGAAACAAGCGGAACAGCTCGCAAATCTCGATGATTTTGTCGATTTTGACGAAAACTATCCGCCATTTCCTTCCCGTTTGAGATATGTCGACGTTTAAGCGCTCTTTTTACTCCATTAAACGTGCAGAATGTAATGCACGCCAGATTCAGCCTCGAAACAAGCGGAACAGCTCGCAAATCTCGATGATTTTGTCGATTTTGACGAAAACTATCCGCCATTTCCTTCCCGTTTGAGATATGTCGACGTTTAAACGCTCTTTTTACTCCATTAAACGTGCAGAATGTAATGCACGCCAGATTCAGCCTCGAAACAAGCTTGACATCTCGCAAATCTCGATGATTTCGTCGATTTTGAAGAAAACTAACCGTAATTTCCGTCCCGTGTGAGATATTTCGACGTTTAAGCGCCCTTCTTACTCCATTTAACGTGCAGAATGTAATACACGCCAGTTTCAGAATCGAAACAAGCGGAACAGCTCGCAAATCTCGATCTTTTCGTCGATTTTGACGAAAACTATCCGCCATTTCCTTCCCGTTTGAGATATTTCGACGTTTAAGCCCTTTTTACTCCATATAACGTGCAGAATGTAATACACGCCAGTTTCAGAATCGAAACAAGCGGAACAGCTCGCAAATCTCGATGATTTCGTCGATTTTGACGAAAACTATCCTCCATTTCCTTCCCGTTTTAGAAATTTCGACGTTTAAGCGCCCTTTTTACTCCATTTAACGTGCAGAATGTAATACACGCCAGTTCCAGCGTCGAAACAAGCGGAACAGCACGCAAATCTCGATGATTTTGTCGATTTTGACGAAAACTATCCGCCATTTCCTTCCCGTTTGAGATATTTCGACGTTTAAGCGCTCTTTTTACTCCATTTAACGTGCAGAATGTAATACACGCCAGTATCAGGATCGAAACAAGCGGAACAGCTCGCAAATCTCGATGATTTCGTCGATTTTGAAGAAAACTAACCGTAATTTCCGTCCCGTATGAGATATTTCGACGTTTAAGCGCCCTTTTTACTCCATTTAACGTGCAGAATGTAATACACGCCAGTTTCAGTATCGAAACAAGCGGAAGAGCTCGCAAATCTCGATGATTTCGTCGATTTTGACGAATACTATCCGCCATTTCCTTCCCGTTTGAGATATTTCGACGTTTAAGCGCCCTTTTTACTCCATTTAACGTGCAGAATGTAATACACGCCAGTTTCAGCGTCGAAACAAGCGGAACAGCACGCAAATCTCGATGATTTTGTCGATTTTGACGAAAACTATCCGCCATTTCCTTCCCGTTTGAGATGTTTCGACGTTTAAGCGCTCTTTTTACTCCATTAAACTTGCAGAATGTAATGCACGCCAGTTTCAGAATCGAAACAAGCGGAACAGCTCGCAAATCTCGATGATTTCGTCGATTTTGACGAAAACTATCCGCCATTTCATTCCCGTTTCAGATCTTTCGACGTTTAAGCGCCCTTTTTACTCCATTTAACTTGCAGAATGTAATACACGCCAGTTTCAGAATCGAAACAAGCGGAACAGCTCGCAAATCTCGATGATTTTGTCGATTTTGACGAAAACTATCCGCCATTTCCTTCCCGTTTGAGATATTTCGTCGTTTAAGCGCTCTTTTTACTCCATTAATCGTGCAGAATGTAATGCACGCCATATTCAGCCTCGAAACAAGCTTGACATCTCGCAAATCTCGATGATTTCGTCGATTTTGAAGAAAACTAACCGTAATTTCCGTCCCGTGTGAGATATTTCGACGTTTAAGCGCCCTTTATACTCCATTTAACGTGCAGAATGTAATACACGCCAGTTTCAGAATCGAAACAAGCGGAACAGCTCCCAAATCTCGATCTTTTCGTCGATTTTGACGAAAACTATCCGCCATTTCCTTCCCGTTTGAGATATTTCGACGTTTAAGCCCTTTTTACTCCATATAACGTGCAGAATGTAATACACGCCAGTTTCAGAATCGAAACAAGCGGAACAGCTCGCAAATCTCGATGATTTCGTCGATTTTGACGAAAACTATCCTCCATTTCCTTCCCGTTTGAGAAATTTCGACGTTTAAGCGCCCTTTTTACTCCATTTAACGTGCAGAATGTAATACACGCCAGTTTCAGCGTCGAAACAAGCGGAACAGCACGCAAATCTCGATGATTTTGTCGATTTTGACGAAAACTATCCGCCATTTCCTTCCCGTTTGAGATATTTCGACGTTTAAGCGCCCTTTTTACTCCATTTAACGTGCAGAATGTAATACACGCCAGTTTCAGAATCGAAACAAGCGGAACAGCTCGCAAATCTCGATGATTTCGTCGATTTTGAAGAAAACTAACCGTAATTTCCGTCCCGTATGAGATATTTCGACGTTTAAGCGCCCTTTTTACTCCATTTAACGTGCAGAATGTAATACACGCCAGTTTCAGAATCGAAACAAGCGGAACAGCTCGCAAATCTCGATGATTTTGTCGATTTTGACGAAAACTATCCGCCATTTCCTTCCCGTTTGAGATATTTCCACGTTTAAGCGCTCTTTTTACTCCATTAAACGTGCAGAATGTAATGCACGCCATATTCAGCCTCGAAACAAGCTTGGCATCTCGCAAATCTCGATGATTTCGTCGATTTTGAAGAAAACTAACCGCAATTTCCGTCCCGTATGAGATATTTCGACGTTTAAGCGCCCTTTTTACTCCATTTAACGTGCTGAATGTAATACACGCCAGTTTCAGAATCGAAACAAGCGGAACAGCTCGCAAATCTCGATGATTTCGTCGATTTTGACGAAAACTATCCGCCATTTCCTTCCCGTTTGAGATATTTCGACGTTTAAGCCCTTTTTACACCATATAACGTGCAGAATGTAATACACGCCAGTTTCAGAATTGAAACAAGCGGAACAGCTCGCAAATCTCGATGATTTCGTCGATTTTGACGAAAACTATCCGCCATTTCCTTCCCGTTTGAGATATTTCGACGTTTAAGCGCCCTTTATACTCCATTTAACGTGCAGAATGTAATACACGCCAGTTTCAGAATCGAAACAAGCGGAACAGCTCGCAAATCTCGATGATTTCGTCGATTTTGACGAAAACTATCCGCCATTTCCTTCCCGTTTGAGATATTTCGACGTTTAAGCCCTTTTTACTCCATATAACGTGCAGAATGTAATACACGCCAGTTTCAGAAAAGATACAAGCGGAACAGCTCGCAAATCTCGATGATTTCGTCGATTTTGAAGAAAACTATCCGCCATTTCTTTCCCGTTTGAGATATTTCGACGTTTAAGCGCCCTTTTTACTCCATTTAACGTGCAGAATGTAATACACGCCAGTTTCAGAATCGAAACAAGCGGAACAGCTCGCAAATCTCGATGATTTCGTCGATTTTGAAGAAAACTAACAGTCACTTCCTTCCCGTATGAGATATTTCGACGTTTAAGCGCTCTATTTACTCCATTAAACGTGCAGAATGTAATGCACGCCAGTTTCAGCGTCGAAACAAGCGGAACAGCACGCAAATCTCGATGATTTTGTCGATTTTGACGAAAACTATCCGCCATTTCCTTCCCGTTTGAGATATTTCGACGTTTAAGCGCTCTTTTTACTCCATTAAACGTGCAGAATGTAATGCACGCCAGTTTCAGAATCGAAACAAGCGGAACAGCTCGCAAATCTCGATGATTTCGTCGATTTTGACGAAAACCATCCGCCATTTCATTCCCGTTTCAGATCTTTCGACGTTTAAGCGCCCTTTTTACTCCATTTAACGTGCAGAATGTAATACACGCCAGTTTCAGAATCGAAACAAGCGGAACAGCTCGCAAATCTCGATGATTTTGTCGATTTTGACGAAAACTATCCGCCATTTCCTTCCCGTTTGAGATATTTCGACGTTTAAGCCCTTTTTACTCCATATAACGTGCAGAATGTAATACACGCCAGTTTCAGAATCGAAACAAGCGGAACAGCTCGCAAATCTCGATGATTTCGTCGATTTTGACGAAAACTATCCTCCATTTCCTTCCCGTTTGAGAAATTTCGACGTTTAAGCGCCCTTTTTACTCCATTTAACGTGCAGAATGTAATACACGCCAGTTTCAGCGTCGAAACAAGCGGAACAGCACGCAAATCTCGATGATTTTGTCGATTTTGACGAAAACTATCCGCCATTTCCTTCCCGTTTGAGATATTTCGACGTTTAAGCGCTCTTTTTACTCCATTTAACGTGCAGAATGTAATACACGCCAGTTTCAGGATCGAAACAAGCGGAACAGCTCGCAAATCTCGATGATTTCGTCGATTTTGAAGAAAACTAACCGTAATTTCCGTCCCGTATGAGATATTTCGACGTTTAAGCGCCCTTTTTACTCCATTTAACGTGCAGAATGTAATACACGCCAGTTTCAGTATCGAAACAAGCGGAAGAGCTCGCAAATCTCGATGATTTCGTCGATTTTGACGAAAACTATCCGCCATTTCCTTCCCGTTTGAGATATTTCGACGTTTAAGCGCCCTTTTTGCTCCATTTAACGTGCAGAATGTAATACACGCCAGTTTCAGCGTCGAAACAAGCGGAACAGCACGCAAATCTCGATGATTTTGTCGATTTTGACGAAAACTATCCGCCATTTCCTTCCCGTTTGAGATATTTCGACGTTTAAGCGCTCTTTTTACTCCATTAAACTTGCAGAATGTAATGCACGCCAGTTTCAGAATCGAAACAAGCGGAACAGCTCGCAAATCTCGATGATTTCGTCGATTTTGAAGAAAACTATCCGCCATTTCATTCCCGTTTCAGATCTTTCGACGTTTAAGCGCCCTTTTTACTCCATTTAACTTGCAGAATGTAATACACGCCAGTTTCAGAATCGAAACAAGCGGAACAGCTCGCAAATCTCGATGATTTTGTCGATTTTGACGAAAACTATCCGCCATTTCCTTCCCGTTTGAGATATTTCGTCGTTTAAGCGCTCTTTTTACTCCATTAAACGTGCAGAATGTAATGCACGCCATATTCAGCCTCGAAACAAGCTTGACATCTCGCAAATCTCGATGATTTCGTCGATTTTGAAGAAAACTAACCGCCATTTCCTTCCCGTTTGAGATATTTCGACGTTTAAGCCCTTTTTACTCCATATAACGTGCAGAATGTAATACACGCCAGTTTCAGAATCGAAACAAGCGGAAGAGCTCGCAAATCTCGATGATTTTGTCGATTTTGACGAAAACTATCCGCCATTTCCTTCCCGTTTGAGATATTTCGACGTTTAAGCGCTCTTTTTACTCCATTAAACGTGCAGAATGTAATGCACGCCAGTTTCAGAATCGAAACAAGCGGAACAGCTCGCAAATCTCGATGATTTCGTCGATTTTGACGAAAACCATCCGCCATTTCATTCCCGTTTCAGATCTTTCGACGTTTAAGCGCCCTTTTTACTCCATTTAACGTGCAGAATGTAATACACGCCAGTTTCAGAATCGAAACAAGCGGAACAGCTCGCAAATCTCGATGATTTTGTCGATTTTGACGAAAACTATCCGCCATTTCCTTCCCGTTTGAGATATTTCGACATTTAAGCGCTCTTTTTACTCCATTAAACGTGCAGAATGTAATGCACGCCAGTTTCAGAATCGAAACAAGCGGAACAGCTCGCAAATCTCGATGATTTCGTCGATTTTGACGAAAACTATCCGCCATTTCCTTCCCGTTTGAGATATTTCGACGTTTAAGCCCTTTTTACTCCATATAACGTGCAGAATGTAATACACGCCAGTTTCAGTATCGAAACAAGCGGAACAGCTCGCAAATCTCGATGATTTCGTCGATTTTGACGAAAACTATCCGCCATTTCCTTCCCGTATGAGATATTTCGACGTTTAAGCGCTCTTTTTACTCCATTAAACGTGCAGAATGTAATGCACGCCAGATTCAGCCTCGAAACAAGCGGAACAGCTCGCAAATCTCGATGATTTTGTCGATTTTGACGAAAACTATCCGCCATTTCCTTCCCGTTTGAGATATGTCGACGTTTAAGCGCTCTTTTTACTCCATTAAACGTGCAGAATGTAATGCACGCCAGATTCAGCCTCGAAACAAGCTTGACATCTCGCAAATCTCGATGATTTCGTCGATTTTGAAGAAAACTAACCGTGATTTCCGTCCCGTGTGAGATATTTCGACGTTTAAGCGCCCTTCTTACTCCATTTAACGTGCAGAATGTAATACACGCCAGTTTCAGAATCGAAACAAGCGGAACAGCTCGCAAATCTCGATCTTTTCGTCGATTTTGACGAAAACTATCCGCCATTTCCTTCCCGTTTGAGATATTTCGACGTTTAAGCCCTTTTTACTCCATATAACGTGCAGAATGTAATACACGCCAGTTTCAGAATCGAAACAAGCGGAACAGCTCGCAAATCTCGATGATTTCGTCGATTTTGACGAAAACTATCCTCCATTTCCTTCCCGTTTGAGAAATTTCGACGTTTAAGCGCCCTTTTTACTCCATTTAACGTGCAGAATGTAATACACGCCAGTTTCAGCGTCGAAACAAGCGGAACAGCACGCAAATCTCGATGATTTTGTCGATTTTGACGAAAACTATCCGCCATTTCCTTCCCGTTTGAGATATTTCGACGATTAAGCGCTCTTTTTACTCCATTTAACGTGCAGAATGTAATACACGCCAGTTTCAGGATCGAAGCAAGCGGAACAGCTCGCAAATCTCGATGATTTCGTCGGTTTTGAAGAAAACTAACCGTAATTTCCGTCCCGTATGAGATATTTCGACGTTTAAGCGCCCTTTTTACTCCATTTAACGTGCAGAATGTAATACACGCCAGTTTCAGTATCGAAACAAGCGGAAGAGCTCGCAAATCTCGATGATTTCGTCGATTTTGACGAAAACTATCCGCCATTTCCTTCCCGTTTGAGATATTTCGACGTTTAAGCGCCCTTTTTACTCCATTTAACGTGCAGAATGTAATACACGCCAGTTTCAGCGTCGAAACAAGCGGAACAGCACGCAAATCTCGATGATTTTGTCGATTTTGACGAAAACTATCCGCCATTTCATTCCCGTTTCCGATCTTTCGACGTTTAAGCGCCCTTTTTACTCCATTTAACTTGCAGAATGTAATACACGCCAGTTTCAGAATCGAAACAAGCGGAACAGCTCGCAAATCTCGATGATTTTGTCGATTTTGACGAAAACTATCCGCCATTTCCTTCCCGTTTGAGATATTTCGTCGTTTAAGCGCTCTTTTTACTCCAATAAACGTGCAGAATGTAATGCACGCCATATTCAGCCTCGAAACAAGCTTGACATCTCGCAAATCTCGATGATTTCGTCGATTTTGAAGAAAACTAACCGTAATTTCCGTCCCGTGTGAGATATTTCGACGTTTAAGCGCCCTTTATACTCCATTTAACGTGCAGAATGTAATACACGCCAGTTTCAGAATCGAAACAAGCGGAACAGCTCGCAAATCTCGATCTTTTCGTCGATTTTGACGAAAACTATCCGCCATTTCCTTCCCGTTTGAGATATTTCGACGTTTAAGCCCTTTTTACTCCATATAACGTGCAGAATGTAATACACGCCAGTTTCAGAATCGAAACAAGCGGAACAGCTCGCAAATCTCGATGATTTCGTCGATTTTGACGAAAACTATCCTCCATTTCCTTCCCGTTTGAGAAATTTCGACGTTTAAGCGCCCTTTTTACTCCATTTAACGTGCAGAATGTAATACACGCCAGTTTCAGCGTCGAAACAAGCGGAACAGCACGCAAATCTCGATGATTTTGTCGATTTTGACGAAAACTATCCGCCATTTCCTTCCCGTTTGAGATATTTCGACGTTTAAGCGCTCTTTTTACTCCATTAAACGTGCAGGATGTAATGCACGCCAGTTTCAGAATCGAAACAAGCGGAACAGCTCGCAAATCTCGATGATTTCGTTGATTTTGACGAAAACTATCCGCCATTTCATTCCCGTTTCAGATCTTTCGACGTTTAAGCGCCCTTTTTACTCCATTTAACGTGCAGAATGTAATACACGCCAGTTTCAGAATCGAAACAAGCGGAACAGCTCGCAAATCTCGATGATTTTGTCGATTTTGACGAAAACTATCCGCCATTTCCTTCCCGTTTGAGATATTTCTACGTTTAAGCGCTCTTTTTACTCCATTAAACGTGCAGAATGTAATGCACGCCATATTCAGCCTCGAAACAAGCTTGACATCTCGCAAATCTCGATGATTTCGTCGATTTTGAAGAAAACTAACCGTAATTTCCGTCCCGTATGAGATATTTCGACGTTTAAGCGCCCTTTTTGCTCCATTTAACGTGCAGAATGTAATACACGCCAGTTTCAGAATCGAAACAAGCGGAACAGCTCGCAAATCTCGATGATTTCGTCGATTTTGACGAAAACTATCCGCCATTTCCTTCCCGTTTGAGATATTTCGACGTTTTAAGCGCCCTTTTTACTCCATTTAACGTGCAGAATGTAATACACGCCAGTTTCAGCATCGAAACAAGCGGAACAGCTCGCAAATCTCGATGATTTCGTCGATTTTGACGAAAACTATCCGCCATTTCCTTCCCGTTTGAGATATTTCGACGTTTAAGCGCTCTTTTTACTCCATCAAACGTGCAGACTGTAATGCACGCCAGTTTCAGAATCGAAACAAGCGGAACAGCTCGCAAATCTCGATGATTTCGTCGATTTTGACGAAAACTATCCGCCATTTCCATCCCGTTTGAGATATTTCGACGTTTAAGCCCTTTTTACTCCATATAACGTGCAGAATGTAATACACGCCAGTTTCAGTATCGAAACAAGCGGAACAGCTCGCAAATCTCGATGATTTCGTCGATTTTGAAGAAAACTATCCGCCATTTCCTTCCCGTATGAGATATTTCGACGTTTAAGCGCTCTTTTTACTCCATTAAACGTGCAGAATGAAATGCACGCCAGTTTCAGAATCGAAACAAGCGGAACAGCACGCAAATCTCGATGATTTCGTCGATTTTGACGAAAACTATCCGCCATTTCCTTCCCGTTTGAGATATTTCGACGTTTAAGCCCTTTTTACTCTATATAACGTGCAGAATGTAATGCACGCCATATTCAGCCTCGAAACAAGCTTGACATCTCGCAAATCTCGATAATTTCGTCGATTTTGAAGAAAACTAACCGTAATTTCCGTCCCGTATGAGATATTTCGACGTTTAAGCGCCCTTTTTACTCCATTTAACGTGCAGAATGTAATACACGCCAGTTTCAGAATCGAAACAAGCGGAACAGCTCGCAAATCTCGATGATTTCGTCGATTTTGACGAAAACCATCCGCCATTTCATTCCCGTTTCAGATCTTTCGACGTTTAAGCGCCCTTTTTACTCCATTTAACGTGCAGAATGTAATACACGCCAGTTTCAGTATCGAAACAAGCGGAACAGCTCGCAAATCTCGATGATTTCGTCGATTTTGACGAAAACTATCCGCCATTTCCTTCCCGTATGAGATATTTCGACGTTTAAGCGCACTTTTTACTCCATTAAACGTGCAGAATGTAATGCACGCCAGATTAAGCCACGAAACAAGCGGAACAGCTCGCAAATCTCGATGATTTTGTCGATTTTGACGAAAACTATCCGCCATTTCCTTCCCGTTTGAGATATGTCGACGTTTAAGCGCTCTTTTTACTCCATTAAACGTGCAGAATGTAATGCACGCCAGATTCAGCCTCGAAACAAGCTTGACATCTCGCAAATCTCGATGATTTCGTCGATTTTGAAGAAAACTAACCGTGATTTCCGTCCCGTGTGAGATATTTCGACGTTTAAGCGCCCTTCTTACTCCATTTAACGTGCAGAATGTAATACACGCCAGTTTCAGAATCGAAACAAGCGGAACAGCTCGCAAATCTCGATCTTTTCGTCGATTTTGACGAAAACTATCCGCCATTTCCTTCCCGTTTGAGATATTTCGACGTTTAAGCCCTTTTTACTCCATATAACGTGCAGAATGTAATACACGCCAGTTTCAGAATCGAAACAAGCGGAACAGCTCGCAAATCTCGATGATTTCGTCGATTTTGACGAAAACTATCCTCCATTTCCTTCCCGTTTGAGAAATTTCGACGTTTAAGCGCCCTTTTTACTCCATTTAACGTGCAGAATGTAATACACGCCAGTTTCAGCGTCGAAACAAGCGGAACAGCACGCAAATCTCGATGATTTTGTCGATTTTGACGAAAACTATCCGCCATTTCCTTCCCGTTTGAGATATTTCGACGTTTAAGCGCTCTTTTTACTCCATTTAACGTGCAGAATGTAATACACGCCAGTTTCAGGATCGAAGCAAGCGGAACAGCTCGCAAATCTCGATGATTTCGTCGGTTTTGAAGAAAACTAACCGTAATTTCCGTCCCGTATGAGATATTTCGACGTTTAAGCGCCCTTTTTACTCCATTTAACGTGCAGAATGTAATACACGCCAGTTTCAGTATCGAAACAAGCGGAAGAGCTCGCAAATCTCGATGATTTCGTCGATTTTGACGAAAACTATCCGCCATTTCCTTCCCGTTTGAGATATTTCGACGTTTAAGCGCCCTTTTTACTCCATTTAACGTGCAGAATGTAATACACGCCAGTTTCAGCGTCGAAACAAGCGGAACAGCACGCAAATCTCGATGATTTTGTCGATTTTGACGAAAACTATCCGCCATTTCATTCCCGTTTCCGATCTTTCGACGTTTAAGCGCCCTTTTTACTCCATTTAACTTGCAGAATGTAATACACGCCAGTTTCAGAATCGAAACAAGCGGAACAGCTCGCAAATCTCGATGATTTTGTCGATTTTGACGAAAACTATCCGCCATTTCCTTCCCGTTTGAGATATTTCGTCGTTTAAGCGCTCTTTTTACTCCATTAAACGTGCAGAATGTAATGCACGCCATATTCAGCCTCGAAACAAGCTTGACATCTCGCAAATCTCGATGATTTCGTCGATTTTGAAGAAAACTAACCGTAATTTCCGTCCCGTGTGAGATATTTCGACGTTTAAGCGCCCTTTATACTCCATTTAACGTGCAGAATGTAATACACGCCAGATTAAGCCACGAAACAAGCGGAACAGCTCGCAAATCTCGATGATTTTGTCGATTTTGACGAAAACTATCCGCCATTTCCTTCCCGTTTGAGATATGTCGACGTTTAAGCGCTCTTTTTACTCCATTAAACGTGCAGAATGTAATGCACGCCAGATTCAGCCTCGAAACAAGCTTGACATCTCGCAAATCTCGATGATTTCGTCGATTTTGAAGAAAACTAACCGTGATTTCCGTCCCGTGTGAGATATTTCGACGTTTAAGCGCCCTTCTTACTCCATTTAACGTGCAGAATGTAATACACGCCAGTTTCAGAATCGAAACAAGCGGAACAGCTCGCAAATCTCGATCTTTTCGTCGATTTTGACGAAAACTATCCGCCATTTCCTTCCCGTTTGAGATATTTCGACGTTTAAGCCCTTTTTACTCCATATAACGTGCAGAATGTAATACACGCCAGTTTCAGAATCGAAACAAGCGGAACAGCTCGCAAATCTCGATGATTTCGTCGATTTTGACGAAAACTATCCTCCATTTCCTTCCCGTTTGAGAAATTTCGACGTTTAAGCGCCCTTTTTACTCCATTTAACGTGCAGAATGTAATACACGCCAGTTTCAGCGTCGAAACAAGCGGAACAGCACGCAAATCTCGATGATTTTGTCGATTTTGACGAAAACTATCCGCCATTTCCTTCCCGTTTGAGATATTTCGACGTTTAAGCGCTCTTTTTACTCCATTTAACGTGCAGAATGTAATACACGCCAGTTTCAGGATCGAAGCAAGCGGAACAGCTCGCAAATCTCGATGATTTCGTCGGTTTTGAAGAAAACTAACCGTAATTTCCGTCCCGTATGAGATATTTCGACGTTTAAGCGCCCTTTTTACTCCATTTAACGTGCAGAATGTAATACACGCCAGTTTCAGTATCGAAACAAGCGGAAGAGCTCGCAAATCTCGATGATTTCGTCGATTTTGACGAAAACTATCCGCCATTTCCTTCCCGTTTGAGATATTTCGACGTTTAAGCGCCCTTTTTACTCCATTTAACGTGCAGAATGTAATACACGCCAGTTTCAGCGTCGAAACAAGCGGAACAGCACGCAAATCTCGATGATTTTGTCGATTTTGACGAAAACTATCCGCCATTTCATTCCCGTTTCCGATCTTTCGACGTTTAAGCGCCCTTTTTACTCCATTTAACTTGCAGAATGTAATACACGCCAGTTTCAGAATCGAAACAAGCGGAACAGCTCGCAAATCTCGATGATTTTGTCGATTTTGACGAAAACTATCCGCCATTTCCTTCCCGTTTGAGATATTTCGTCGTTTAAGCGCTCTTTTTACTCCATTAAACGTGCAGAATGTAATGCACGCCATATTCAGCCTCGAAACAAGCTTGACATCTCGCAAATCTCGATGATTTCGTCGATTTTGAAGAAAACTAACCGTAATTTCCGTCCCGTGTGAGATATTTCGACGTTTAAGCGCCCTTTATACTCCATTTAACGTGCAGAATGTAATACACGCCAGTTTCAGAATCGAAACAAGCGGAACAGCTCGCAAATCTCGATCTTTTCGTCGATTTTGACGAAAACTATCCGCCATTTCCTTCCCGTTTGAGATATTTCGACGTTTAAGCCCTTTTTACTCCATATAACGTGCAGAATGTAATACACGCCAGTTTCAGAATCGAAACAAGCGGAACAGCTCGCAAATCTCGATGATTTCGTCGATTTTGACGAAAACTATCCTCCATTTCCTTCCCGTTTGAGAAATTTCGACGTTTAAGCGCCCTTTTTACTCCATTTAACGTGCAGAATGTAATACACGCCAGTTTCAGCGTCGAAACAAGCGGAACAGCACGCAAATCTCGATGATTTTGTCGATTTTGACGAAAACTATCCGCCATTTCCTTCCCGTTTGAGATATTTCGACGTTTAAGCGCTCTTTTTACTCCATTAAACGTGCAGGATGTAATGCACGCCAGTTTCAGAATCGAAACAAGCGGAACAGCTCGCAAATCTCGATGATTTCGTTGATTTTGACGAAAACTATCCGCCATTTCATTCCCGTTTCAGATCTTTCGACGTTTAAGCGCCCTTTTTACTCCATTTAACGTGCAGAATGTAATACACGCCAGTTTCAGAATCGAAACAAGCGGAACAGCTCGCAAATCTCGATGATTTTGTCGATTTTGACGAAAACTATCCGCCATTTCCTTCCCGTTTGAGATATTTCTACGTTTAAGCGCTCTTTTTACTCCATTAAACGTGCAGAATGTAATGCACGCCATATTCAGCCTCGAAACAAGCTTGACATCTCGCAAATCTCGATGATTTCGTCGATTTTGAAGAAAACTAACCGTAATTTCCGTCCCGTATGAGATATTTCGACGTTTAAGCGCCCTTTTTGCTCCATTTAACGTGCAGAATGTAATACACGCCAGTTTCAGAATCGAAACAAGCGGAACAGCTCGCAAATCTCGATGATTTCGTCGATTTTGACGAAAACTATCAGCCATTTCCTTCCCGTTTGAGATATTTCGACGCTTAAGCCCTTTTTACTCCATCAAACGTGCAGACTGTAATGCACGCCAGTTTCAGAATCGAAACAAGCGGAACAGCTCGCAAATCTCGATGATTTCGTCGATTTTGACGAAAACTATCCGCCATTTCCTTCCCGTTTGAGATATTTCGACGTTTAAGCCCTTTTTACTCCATATAACGTGCAGAATGTAATACACGCCAGTTTCAGTATCGAAACAAGCGGAACAGCTCGCAAATCTCGATGATTTCGTCGATTTTGAAGAAAACTATCCGCCATTTCCTTCCCGTATGAGATATTTCGACGTTTAAGCGCTCTTTTTACTCCATTAAACGTGCAGAATGTAATGCACGCCAGTTTCAGAATCGAAACAAGCGGAACAGCTCGCAAATCTCGATGATTTCGTCGATTTTGACGAAAACTATCCGCCATTTCCTTCCCGTTTGAGATATTTCGACGTTTAAGCCCTTTTTACTCCATATAACGTGCAGAATGTAATGCACGCCATATTCAGCCTCGAAACAAGCTTGACATCTCGCAAATCTCGATAATTTCGTCGATTTTGAAGAAAACTAACCGTAATTTCCGTCCCGTATGAGATATTTCGACGTTTAAGCGCCCTTTTTACTCCATTTAACGTGCAGAATGTAATACACGCCAGTTTCAGAATCGAAACAAGCGGAACAGCTCGCAAATCTCGATGATTTCGTCGATTTTGACGAAAACTATCCGCCATTTCCTTCCCGTTTGAGATATTTCGACGTTTAAGCCCTTTTTACTCCATATAACGTGCAGAATGTAATACACGCCAGTTTCAGAATCGAAACAAGCGGAACAGCTCGCAAATCTCGATGATTTCGTCGATTTTGAAGAAAACTAACAGTCACTTCCTTCCCGTTTCAGATATTTCGACGTTTAAGCGCCCTTTTTACTCCATTTAACGTGCAGAATGTAATACACGCCAGTTTCAGAATCGAAACAAGCGGAACAGCTCGCAAATCTCGATGATTTCGTCGATTTTGAAGAAAACTAACCGTAATTTCCGTCCCGTATGAGATATTTCGACGTTTAAGCGCTCTTTTTACTCCATTTAACGTGCAGAATGTAATACACGCCAGTTTCAGAATCGAAACCACCGGAACAGCTCGCAAATCTCGATGATTTCGTCGATTTTGAAGAAAACTAACAGTCACTTCCTTCCCGTTTCAGATATTTCGACGTTTAAGCGCCCTTCTTACTCCATTTAACGTGCAGAATGTAATACACGCCAGTTTCAGAATCGAAACAAGCGGAAGAGCTCGCAAATCTCGATGATTTCGTCGATTTTGACGAAAACTATCCGCCATTTCCTTCCCGTTTGAGATATTTCGACGTTTAAGCGCCCTTTTTACTCCATTTAACGTGCAGAATGTAATACACGCCAGTTTCAGCGTCGAAACAAGCGGAACAGCACGCAAATCTCGATGATTTTGTCGATTTTGAGGAAAACTATCCGCCATTTCCTTCCCGTTTGAGATATTTCGACGTTTAAGCGCTCTTTTTACTCCATTAAACGTGCAGAATGTAATGCACGCCAGTTTCAGAATCGAAACAAGCGGAACAGCTCGCAAATCTCGATGATTTCGTCGATTTTGACGAAAACTATCCGCCATTTCCTTCCCGTTTGAGATATTTCGACGTTTAAGCCCTTTTTACTCCATATAACGTGCAGAATGTAATACACGCCAGTTTCAGAATCGAAACAAGCGGAACAGCACGCAAATCTCGATGATTTCGTCGATTTTGAAGAAAACTAACAGTAACTTCCTTCCCGTTTCAGATACTTCGACGTTTAAGCGCCCTTTTTACTCCATTTAACGTGCAGAATGTAATACACGCCAGTTTCAGAATCGAAACAAGCGGAACAGCTCGCAAATCTCGATGATTTCGTCGATTTTGAAGAAAACTAACCGTAATTTCCGTCCCGTATGAGATATTTCAACGTTTAAGCGCCCTTTTTACTCCATTTAACGTGCAGAATGTAATACACGCCAGTTTCAGAATCGAAACAAGCGGAACAGCTCGCAAATCTCGATGATTTCGTCGATTTTGACGAAAACTATCAGCCATTTCCTTCCCGTTTGAGATATTTCGACGCTTAAGCCCTTTTTACTCCATATAACGTGCAGAATGTAATACACGCCAGTTTCAGAATTGATACAAGCGGAACAGCTCGCAAATCTCGATGATTTCGTCGATTTTGACGAAAACTATCCGCCATTTCCTTCCCGTTTGAGATATTTCGACGTTTAAGCGCCCTTTTTACTCCATTTAACGTGCAGAATGTAATACACGCCAGTTTCAGCATCGAAACAAGCGGAACAGCTCGCAAATCTCGATGATTTCGTCGATTTTGACGAAAACTATCCGCCATTTCCTTCCCGTTTGAGATATTTCGACGTTTAAGCGCTCTTTTTACTCCATCAAACGTGCAGACTGTAATGCACGCCAGTTTCAGAATCGAAACAAGCGGAACAGCTCGCAAATCTCGATGATTTCGTCGATTTTGACGAAAACTATCCGCCATTTCCTTCCCGTTTGAGATATTTCGACGTTTAAGCCCTTTTTACTCCATATAACGTGCAGAATGTAATACACGCCAGTTTCAGTATCGAAACAAGCGGAACAGCTCGCAAATCTCGATGATTTCGTCGATTTTGAAGAAAACTATCCGCCATTTCCTTCCCGTATGAGATATTTCGACGTTTAAGCGCTCTTTTTACTCCATTAAACGTGCAGAATGTAATGCACGCCAGTTTCAGAATCGAAACAAGCGGAACAGCTCGCAAATCTCGATGATTTCGTCGATTTTGACGAAAACTATCCGCCATTTCCTTCCCGTTTGAGATATTTCGACGTTTAAGCCCTTTTTACTCCATATAACGTGCAGAATGTAATGCACGCCATATTCAGCCTCGAAACAAGCTTGACATCTCGCAAATCTCGATAATTTCGTCGATTTTGAAGAAAACTAACCGTAATTTCCGTCCCGTATGAGATATTTCGACGTTTAAGCGCCCTTTTTACTCCATTTAACGTGCAGAATGTAATACACGCCAGTTTCAGAATCGAAACAAGCGGAACAGCTCGCAAATCTCGATGATTTCGTCGATTTTGACGAAAACTATCCGCCATTTCCTTCCCGTTTGAGATATTTCGACGTTTAAGCCCTTTTTACTCCATATAACGTGCAGAATGTAATACACGCCAGTTTCAGAATCGAAACAAGCGGAACAGCTCGCAAATCTCGATGATTTCGTCGATTTTGAAGAAAACTAACAGTCACTTCCTTCCCGTTTCAGATATTTCGACGTTTAAGCGCCCTTTTTACTCCATTTAACGTGCAGAATGTAATACACGCCAGTTTCAGAATCGAAACAAGCGGAACAGCTCGCAAATCTCGATGATTTCGTCGATTTTGAAGAAAACTAACCGTAATTTCCGTCCCGTATGAGATATTTCGACGTTTAAGCGCTCTTTTTACTCCATTTAACGTGCAGAATGTAATACACGCCAGTTTCAGAATCGAAACCACCGGAACAGCTCGCAAATCTCGATGATTTCGTCGATTTTGAAGAAAACTAACAGTCACTTCCTTCCCGTTTCAGATATTTCGACGTTTAAGCGCCCTTCTTACTCCATTTAACGTGCAGAATGTAATACACGCCAGTTTCAGAATCGAAACAAGCGGAAGAGCTCGCAAATCTCGATGATTTCGTCGATTTTGACGAAAACTATCCGCCATTTCCTTCCCGTTTGAGATATTTCGACGTTTAAGCGCCCTTTTTACTCCATTTAACGTGCAGAATGTAATACACGCCAGTTTCAGCGTCGAAACAAGCGGAACAGCACGCAAATCTCGATGATTTTGTCGATTTTGAGGAAAACTATCCGCCATTTCCTTCCCGTTTGAGATATTTCGACGTTTAAGCGCTCTTTTTACTCCATTAAACGTGCAGAATGTAATGCACGCCAGTTTCAGAATCGAAACAAGCGGAACAGCTCGCAAATCTCGATGATTTCGTCGATTTTGACGAAAACTATCCGCCATTTCCTTCCCGTTTGAGATATTTCGACGTTTAAGCCCTTTTTACTCCATATAACGTGCAGAATGTAATACACGCCAGTTTCAGAATCGAAACAAGCGGAACAGCACGCAAATCTCGATGATTTCGTCGATTTTGAAGAAAACTAACAGTAACTTCCTTCCCGTTTCAGATACTTCGACGTTTAAGCGCCCTTTTTACTCCATTTAACGTGCAGAATGTAATACACGCCAGTTTCAGAATCGAAACAAGCGGAACAGCTCGCAAATCTCGATGATTTCGTCGATTTTGAAGAAAACTAACCGTAATTTCCGTCCCGTATGAGATATTTCAACGTTTAAGCGCCCTTTTTACTCCATTTAACGTGCAGAATGTAATACACGCCAGATTCAGTATCGAAACAAGCGGAACAGCTCGCAAATCTCGATGATTTCGTCGATTTTGACGAAAACTATCCGCCATTTCCTTCCCGTATGAGATATTTCGACGTTTAAGCGCTCTTTTTACTCCATTAAACGTGCAGAATGTAATGCACGCCAGATTCAGCCTCGAAACAAGCGGAACAGCTCGCAAATCTCGATGATTTTGTCGATTTTGACGAAAACTATCTGCCATTTCCTTCCCGTTTGAGATATTTCGACGTTTAAGCGCTCTTTTTACTCCATTAAACGTGCAGAATGTAATGCACGCTAGTTTCAGAATCGAAACAAGCGGAACAGCTCGCAAATCTCGATGATTTCGTCGATTTTGAAGAAAACTAACCGTAATTTCCGTCCCGTATGAGATATTTCGACGTTTAAGCGCTCTTTTTACTCCATTTAACGTGCAGAATGTAATACACGCCAGTTTCAGAATCGAAACAAGCGGAACAGCTCGCAAATCTCGATGATTTCGTCGATTTTGAAGAAAACTAACAGTCACTTCCTTCCCGTTTCAGATATTTCGACGTTTAAGCGCCCTTTCTACTCCATTTAACGTGCAGAATGTAATACACGCCAGTTTCAGAATCGAAACAAGCGGAACAGCTCGCAAATCTCGATGATTTCGTCGATCTTGAAGAAAACTAACCGTAATTTCCGTCCCGTATGAGATATTTCGACGTTTAAGCGCCCTTTTTACTCCATTTAACGTGCAGAATGTAATACACGCCAGTTTCAGAATCGAAACAAGCGGAACAGCCCGCAAATCTCGATGATTTCGTCGATTTTGACGAAAACTATCCGCCATTTCCTTCCCGTTTGAGATATTTCAACGTTTAAGCCCTTTTTACTCCATATAACGTGCAGAATGTAATACACGCCAGTTTCAGAATCGAAACAAGCGGAACAGCTCGCAAATCTCGATGATTTCGTCGATTTTGACGAAAACTATCCGCCATTTCCTTCCCGTTTGAGATATTTCGACGTTTAAGCCCTTTTTACTCCATATAACGTGCAGAATGTAATACACGCCAGTTTCAGAATCGAAACAAGCGGAACAGCTCGCAAATCTCGATGATTTCGTCGATTTTGAAGAAAACTAACAGTCACTGCCTTCCCGTTTCAGATATTTCGACGTTTAAGCGCCCTTTTTACTCCATTTAACGTGCAGAATGTAATACACGCCAGTTTCAGAATCGAAACAAGCGGAACAGCTCGCAAATCTCGATGATTTCGTCGATTTTGAAGAAAACTAACCGTAATTTCCGTCCCGTATGAGATATTTCGACGTTTAAGCGCTCTTTTTACTCCATTTAACGTGCAGAATGTAATACACGCCAGTTTCAGAATCGAAACCAGCGGAACAGCTCGCAAATCTCGATGATTTCGTCGATTTTGAAGAAAACTAACAGTCACTTCCTTCCCGTTTCAGATATTTCGACGTTTAAGCGCCCTTTTTACTCCATTAAACGTGCAGAATGTAATGTACGCCAGATTCAGCCTCGAAACAAGCTTGACATCTCTCAAATCTAGATGATTTCGTCGATTTTGAAGAAAACTAACCGTAATTTCCGTCCCGTATGAGATATTTCGACGTTTAAGCGCCCTTCTTACTCCATTTAACGTGCAGAATGTAATACACGCCAGTTTCAGAATCGAAACAAGCGGAAGAGCTCGCAAATCTCGATGATTTCGTCGATTTTGACGAAAACTATCCGCCATTTCCTTCCCGTTTGAGATATTTCGACGTTTAAGCGCCCTTTTTACTCCATTTAACGTGCAGAATGTAATACACGCCAGTTTCAGCGTCGAAACAAGCGGAACAGCACGCAAATCTCGATGATTTTGTCGATTTTGAGGAAAATTATCCGCCATTTCCTTCCCGATTGAGATATTTCGACGTTTAAGCGCTCTTTTTACTCCATTAAACGTGCAGAATGTAATGCACGCCAGTTTCAGAATCGAAACAAGCGGAACAGCTCGCAAATCTCGATGATTTCGTCGATTTTGACGAAAACTATCCGCCATTTCCTTAATGTTTGAGATATTTCGACGTTTAAGCCCTTTTTACTCCATATAACGTGCAGAATGTAATACACGCCAGTTTCAGAATCGAAACAAGCGGAACAGCTCGCAAATCTCGATGATTTCGTCGATTTTGAAGAAAACTAACAATCACTTCCTTCCCGTTTCAGATACTTCGACGTTTAAGCGCCCTTTTTACTCCATTTAACGTGCAGAATGTAATACACGCCAGTTTCAGAATCGAAACAAGCGGAACAGCTCGCAAATCTCGATGATTTCGTCGATTTTGAAGAAAACTAACCGTAATTTCCGTCCCGTATGAGATATTTCGACGTTTAAGCGCCCTTTTTACTCCATTTAACGTGCAGAATGTAATACACGGCAGTTTCAGTATCGAAACAAGCGGAACAGCTCGCAAATCTCGATGATTTCGTCGATTTTGACGAAAACTATCCGCCATTTCCTTCCCGTATGAGATATTTCGACGTTTAAGCGCTCTTTTTACTCCATTAAACGTGCAGAATGTAATGCACGCCAGATTCAGCCTCGAAACCAGCGGAACAGCTCGCAAATCTCGATGATTTCGTCGATTTTGAAGAAAACTAACAGTCACTTCCTTCCCGTTTCAGATATTTCGACGTTTAAGCGCCCTTTTTACTCCATTAAACGTGCAGAATGTAATGCACGCCAGATTCAGCCTCGAAACAAGCTTGACATCTCGCAAATCTCGATGATCTCGTCGATTTTGAAGAAAACTAACCGTAATTTCCGTCCCGTATAAGATATTTCGACGTTTAAGCGCCCTTCTTACTCCATTTAACGTGCAGAATGTAATACACGCCAGTTTCAGACTCGAAACAAGCGGAAGAGCTCGCAAATCTCGATGATTTCGTCGATTTTGACGAAAACTATCCGCCATTTCCTTCCCGTTTGAGATATTTCGACGTTTAAGCGCCCTTTTTACTCCATTTAACGTGCAGAATGTAATACACGCCAGTTTCAGCGTCGAAACAAGCGGAACAGCACGCAAATCTCGATGATTTTGTCGATTTTGAGGAAAACTATCCGCCATTTCCTTCCCGATTGAGATATTGCGACGTTTAAGCGCTCCTTTTACTCCATTAAACGTGCAGAATGTAATGCACGCCAGTTTCAGAATCGAAACAAGCGGAACAGCTCGCAAATCTCGATGATTTCGTCGATTTTGACGAAAACTATCCGCCATTTCCTTCCCGTTTGAGATATTTCGACGTTTAAGCCCTTTTTACTCCATATAACGTGCAGAATGTAATACACGCCAGTTTCAGAATCGAAACAAGCGGAACAGCACGCAAATCTCGATGATTTCGTCGATTTTGAAGAAAACTAACAGTCACTTCCTTCCCGTTTCAGATACTTCGACGTTTAAGCGCCCTTTTTACTCCATTTAACGTGCAGAATGTAATACACGCCAGTTTCAGAATCGAAACAAGCGGAACAGCTCGCAAATCTCGATGATTTCGTCGATTTTGAAGAAAACTAACAGTAATTTCCGTCCCGTATGAGATATTTCGACGTTTAAGCGCCCTTTTTACTTCATTTAACGTGCAGAATGTAATACACGCCAGTTTCAGTATCGAAACAAGCGGAACAGCTCGCAAATCTCGATGATTTCGTCGATTTTGACGAAAACTATCCGCCATTTCCTTCCCGTATGAGATATTTCGACGTTTAAGCGCTCTTTTTACTCCATTAAACGTGCAGAATGTAATGCACGCCAGATTCAGCCTCGAAACAAGCGGAACAGCTCGCAAATCTCGATGATTTCGTCGATTTTGACGAAAACTATCCGCCATTTCCTTCCCGTTTGAGATATTTCGACGTTTAAGCCCTTTTTACTCCATATAACGTGCAGAATGTAATACACGCCAGTTTCAGAATCGAAACAAGCGGAACAGCTCGCAAATCTCGATGATTTCGTCGATTTTGACGAAAACTATCCGCCATTTCCTTCCCGTTTGAGATATTTCGACGTTTAAGCGCCCTTTTTACTCCATTTAACGTGCAGAATGTAATACACGCCAGTTTCAGCCTCGAAACAAGCTTGATATCTCGCAAATCTCGATGATTTCGTCGATTTTGAAGAAAACTAACCGTAATTTCCGTCCCGTATGAGATATTTCGACGTTTAAGCGCTCTTTTTACTCCATTTAACGTGCAGAATGTAATACACGCCAGTTTCAGAATCGAAACAAGCGGAACAGGTCGCAAATCTCGATGATTTCGTCGATTTTGACGAAAACTATCCGCCATTTCCTTCCCGTTTGAGATATTTCGACGTTTAAGCCCTTTTTACTCCATATAACGTGCAGAATGTAATACACGCCAGTTTCAGAATCGAAACAAGCGGAACAGCTCGCAAATCTCGATGATTTCGTCGATTTTGACAAAAACTATCCGCCATTTCCTTCCCGTTTGAGATATTTCGACGTTTAAGCGCCCTTTTTACTCCATTTAACGTGCAGAATGTAATACACGCCAGTTTCAGCGTCGAAACAAGCGGAACAGCACGCAAATCTCGATGATTTTGTCGATTTTGACGAAAACTATCCGCCATTTCCTTCCCGTTTGAGATATTTCGACGTTTAAGCGCTCTTTTTACTCCATTAAACGTGCAGAATGTAATGCACGCCAGTTTCAGAATCGAAACAAGCGGAACAGCTCGCAAATCTCGATGATTTCGTCGATTTTGACGAAAACCATCCGCCATTTCATTCCCGTTTCAGATCTTTCGACGTTTAAGCGCCCTTTTTACTCCATTTAACGTGCAGAATGTAATACACGCCAGTTTCAGAATCGAAACAAGCGGAACAGCTCGCAAATCTCGATGATTTTGTCGATTTTGACGAAAACTATCCGCCATTTCCTTCCCGTTTGAGATATTTCGACATTTAAGCGCTCTTTTTACTCCATTAAACGTGCAGAATGTAATGCACGCCAGATTCAGCCTCGAAACAAGCTTGACATTTCGCAAATCTCGATGATTTCGTCGATTTTGAAGAAAACTAACCGTAATTTCCGCCCCGTATGAGATATTTCGACGTTTAAGCGCCCTTTTTACTCCATTTAACGTGCAGAATGTAATACACGCCAGTTTCAGAATCGAAACAAGCGGAACAGCCCGCAAATCTCGATGATTTCGTCGATTTTGACGAAAACTATCCGCTATTTCCTTCCCGTTTGAGATATTTCAACGTTTAAGCCCTTTTTACTCCATATAACGTGCAGAATGTAATACACGCCAGTTTCAGAATCGAAACAAGCGGAACAGCTCGCAAATCTCGATGATTTCGTCGATTTTGACGAAAACTAACCGCCATTTCCTTCCCGTTTGAGATATTTCGACGTTTAAGCCCTTTTTACTCCATATAACGTGCAGAATGTAATACACGCCAGTTTCAGAATCGAAACAAGCGGAACAGCTCGCAAATCTCGATGATTTCGTCGATTTTGAAGAAAACTAACAGTCACTTCCTTCCCGTTTCAGATATTTCGACGTTTAAGCGCCCTTTTTACTCCATTTAACGTGCAGAATATAATACACGCCAGTTTCAGAATCGAAACAAGCGGAACAGCTCGCAAATCTCGATGATTTCGTCGATTTTGAAGAAAACTAACCGTAATTTCCGTCCCGTATGAGATATTTCGACGTTTAAGCGCTCTTTTTACTCCATTTAACGTGCAGAATGTAATACACGCCAGTTTCAGAATCGAAACCAGCGGAACAGCTCGCAAATCTCGATGATTTCGTCGATTTTGAAGAAAACTAAGTCACTTCCTTCCCGTTTCAGATATTTCGACGTTTAAGCGCCCTTTTTACTCCATTAAACGTGCAGAATGTAATGCACGCCAGATTCAGCCTCGAAACAAGCTTGACATCTCGCAAATCTCGATGATTTCGTCGATTTTGACGAAAACCATCCGCCATTTCATTCCCGTTTCAGATCTTTCGACGTTTAAGCGCCCTTTTTACTCCATTTAACGTGCAGAATGTAATACACGCCAGTTTCAGAATCGAAACAAGCGGAACAGCTCGCAAATCTCGATGATTTTGTCGATTTTGACGAAAACTATCCGCCATTTCCTTCCCGTTTGAGATATTTCGACATTTAAGCGCTCTTTTTACTCCATTAAACGTGCAGAATGTAATGCACGCCAGATTCAGCCTCGAAACAAGCTTGACATTTCGCAAATCTCGATGATTTCGTCGATTTTGAAGAAAACTAACCGTAATTTCCGTCCCGTATGAGATATTTCGACGTTTAAGCGCCCTTTTTACTCCATTTAACGTGCAGAATGTAATACACGCCAGTTTCAGAATCGAAACAAGCGGAACAGCCCGCAAATCTCGATGATTTCGTCGATTTTGACGAAAACTATCCGCCATTTCCTTCCCGTTTCAGATATTTCAACGTTTAAGCCCTTTTTACTCCATATAACGTGCAGAATGTAATACACGCCAGTTTCAGAATCGAAACAAGCGGAACAGCTCGCAAATCTCGATGATTTCGTCGATTTTGACGAAAACTAACCGTAATTTCCGTCCCGTATGAGATATTTCGACGTTTAAGCGCCCTTTTTACTCCATTTAACGTGCAGAATTTAATACACGCCAGTTTCAGAATCGAAACAAGCGGAACAGCTCGCAAATCTCGATGATTTCGTCGATTTTGACGAAAACTATCCGCCATTTCCGTCCCGTATGAGATATTTCGACGTTTAAGCGCTCTTTTTACTCCATTTAACGTGCAGAATGTAATACACGCCAGTTTCAGAATCGAAACAAGCGGAACAGCTCGCAAATCTCGATGATTTCGTCGATTTTGAAGAAAACTAACAGTCACTTCCTTCCCGTTTCAGATATTTCGACGTTTAAGCGCCCTTTTTACTCCATTTAACGTGCAGAATGTAATACACGCTAGTTTCAGAATCGAAACAAGCGGAACAGCTCGCAAATCTCGATGATTTCGTCGATTTTGAAGAAAACTAACCGTAATTTCCGTCCCGTATGAGATATTTCGACGTTTAAGCGCTCTTTTTACTCCATTTAACGTGCAGAATGTAATACACGCCAGTTTCAGAATCGAAACAAGCGGAACAGCTCGCAAATCTCGATGATTTCGTCGATTTTGAAGAAAACTAACAGTCACTTCCTTCCCGTTTCAGATATTTCGACGTTTAAGCGCCCTTTCTACTCCATTTAACGTGCAGAATGTAACACACGCCAGTTTCAGAATCGAAACAAGCGGAACAGCTCGCAAATCTCGATGATTTCGTCGATTTTGAAGAAAACTAACCGTAATTTCCGTCCCGTATGAGATATTTCGACGTTTAAGCGCTCTTTTTACTCCATTTAACGTGCAGAATGTAATACACGCCAGTTTCAGAATCGAAACAAGCGGAACAGCTCGCAAATCTCGATGATTTCGTCGATTTTGAAGAGAACTAACAGTCACTTCCTTCCCGTTTCAGATATTTCGACGTTTAAGCGCCCTTTTTACACCATTAAACGTGCAGAATGTAATACACGCCAGTTTCAGAATCGAAACAAGCGGAACAGCTCGCAAATCTCGATGATTTCGTCGATTTTGAAGATAACTAACCGTAATTTCCGTCCCGTATGAGATATTTCGACGTTTAAGCGCTCTTTTTACTCCATTTAACGTGCAGAATGTAATACACGCCAGTTTCAGAAACGAAACAAGCGGAACAGCTCGCAAATCTCGATGATTTCGTCGATTTTGAAGAAAACTAACAGTCACTCCCTTCCCGTTTCAGATATTTCGACGTTTAAGCGCCCTTTTTACTCCATTTAACGTGCAGAATTTAATACACGCCAGTTTCAGAATCGAAACAAGCGGAACAGCTCGCAAATCTCGACGATTTCGTCGATTTTGACGAAAACTATCCGCCATTTCCATCCCGATTGAGATATTTCGACGTTTAAGCGCCCTTTTTACTCCATATAACGTGCAGAATGTAATACACGCCAGTTTCAGAATCGAAACAAGCGGAACAGCTCGCAAATCTCGATGATTTCGTCGATTTTGACGAAAACTATCCGCCATTTCCTTCCCGTTTGAGATATTTCGACGTTTAAGCGCCCTTTTTACTCCATTTAACGTGCAGAATGTAATACACGCTAGTTTCAGAATCGAAACAAGCGGAACAGCTCGCAAATCTCGATGATTTCGTCGATTTTGAAGAAAACTAACCGTAATTTCCGTCCCGTATGAGATATTTCGACGTTTAAGCGCTCTTTTTACTCCATTTAACGTGCAGAATGTAATACACGCCAGTTTCAGAATCGAAACAAGCGGAACAGCTCGCAAATCTCGATGATTTCGTCGATTTTGAAGAAAACTAACAGTCACTTCCTTCCCGTTTCAGATATTTCGACGTTTAAGCGCCCTTTCTACTCCATTTAACGTGCAGAATGTAATACACGCCAGTTTCAGAATCGAAACAAGCGGAACAGCTCGCAAATCTCGATGATTTCGTCGATTTTGAAGAAAACTAACCGTAATTTCCGTCCCGTATGAGATATTTCGACGTTTAAGCGCTCTTTTTACTCCATTTAACGTGCAGAATGTAATACACGCCAGTTTCAGAATCGAAACAAGCGGAACAGCTCGCAAATCTCGATGATTTCGTCGATTTTGAAGAAAACTAACAGTCACTTCCTTCCCGTTTCAGATATTTCGACGTTTAAGCGCCCTTTTTACACCATTAAACGTGCAGAATGTAATACACGCCAGTTTCAGAATCGAAACAAGCGGAACAGCTCGCAAATCTCGATGATTTCGTCGATTTTGAAGATAACTAACCGTAATTTCCGTCCCGTATGAGATATTTCGACGTTTAAGCGCTCTTTTTACTCCATTTAACGTGCAGAATGTAATACACGCCAGTTTCAGAATCGAAACAAGCGGAAGAGCTCGCAAATCTCGATGATTTCGTCGATTTTGACGAAAACTATCCGCCATTTCCTTCCCGTTTGAGATATTTCGACGTTTAAGCGCTCTTTTTACTCCATCAAACGTGCAGACTGTAATTCCCGCCAGTTTCAGAATCGAAACAAGCGGAACAGCTCGCAAATCTCGATGATTTCGTCGATTTTGACGAAAACTATCCGCCATTTCCTTCCCGTTTGAGATATTTCGACGTTTAAGCGCCCTTTTTACTCCATTTAACGTGCAGAATGTAATACACGCCAGTTTCAGAATCGAAACAAGCGGAACAGCTCGCAAATCTCGATGATTTCGTCGATTTTGAAGAAAACTAACAGTCACTTCCTTCCCGTTTCAGATATTTCGACGTTTAAGCGCCCTTTTTACTCCATTTAACGTGCAGAATGTAATACACGCCAGTTTCGGAATCGAAACAAGCGGAAAAGCTCGCAAATCTCGATGATTTCGTCGATTTTGAAGAAAACTAACCGTAATTTCCGTCCCGTATGAGATATTTCGACGTTTTAGCGCCCTTTTTACACCATTTAACGTGCAGAATGTAATACACGCCAGTTTCAGCCTCGAAACAAGCGGAACAGCTCGCAAATCTCGATGATTTTGTCGATTTTAACGAAAACTATCCGCCATTTCCTTCCCGTTTGAGATATTTCGACGTCTAAGCGCTCTTTTTACTCCATTAAACGTGCAGAATGTAATGCACGCCAGATTCAGCCTCGAAACAAGCTTGACATCTCGCAAATCTCGATGATTTCGTCGATTTTGAAGAAAACTAACCGTAATTTCCGTCCCGTATGAGATATTTCGACGTTTAAGCGCCCTTTTTACTCCATTTAACGTGCAGAATGTAATACACGCCAGTTTCAGAATCGAAACAAGCGGAACAGCTCGCAAATCTCGATGATTTCGTCGATTTTGACGAAAACTATCCGCCATTTCCTTCCCGTTTGAGATATTTCGACGTTTAAGCGCCCTTTTTACTCCATTTAACGTGCAGAATGTAATACACGCCAGTTTCAGAATCGAAACAAGCGGAACAGCTCGCAAATCTCGATGATTTCGTCGATTTTAAAGAAAACTAACAGTCACTTCCTTCCCGTTTCAGATATTTCGACGTTTAAGCGCCCTTTTTACTCCATTTAACGTGCAGAATGTAATACACGCCAGTTTCGGAATCGAAACAAGCGGAAAAGCTCGCAAATCTCGATGATTTCGTCGATTTTGAAGAAAACTAACCGTAATTTCCGTCCCGTATGAGATATTTCGACGTTTAAGCGCCCTTTTTACTCCATTTAACGTGCAGAATGTAATACACGCCAGTTTCAGCCTCGAAACTAGCGGAACAGCTCGCAAATCTCGATGATTTTGTCGATTTTAACGAAAACTATCCGCCATTTCCTTCCCGTTTGAGATATTTCGACGTCTAAGCGCTCTTTTTACTCCATTAAACGTGCAGAATGTAATGCACGCCAGATTCAGCCTCGAAACAAGCTTGACATCTCGCAAATCTCGATGATTTCGTCGATTTTGAAGAAAACTAACCGTAATTTCCGTCCCGTATGAGATATTTCGACGTTTAAGCGCCCTTTTTACTCCATTTAACGTGCAGAATGTAATACACGCCAGTTTCAGAATCGAAACAAGCGGAACAGCTCGCAAATCTCGATGATTTCGTCGATTTTGACGAAAACTATCCGCCATTTCCTTCCCGTTTGAGATATTTCGACGTTTAAGCGCCCTTTTTACTCCATTTAACGTGCAGAATGTAATACACGCCAGTTTCAGAATCGAAACGAGCGGAACAGCTCGCAAATCTCGATGATTTCGTCGATTTTGAAGAAAACTAACAGTCACTTCCTTCCCGTTTCAGATATTTCGACGTTTAAGCCCTTTTTACTCCATGTAACGTGCAGAATGTAATACACGCCAGTTTCAGAATCGAAACAAGCGGAACAGCTCGCAAATCTCGATGATTTCGTCGATTTTGACGAAAACTATCCGCCATTTCCTTCCCGTTTGAGATGTTTCGACGTTTAAGCGCCCTTTTTACTCCATTTAACGTGCAGAATGTAATACACGCCAGTTTCAGAATCGAAACAAGCGGAACAGCTCGCAAATCTCGATGATTTCGTCGATTTTGACGAAAACTATCCGCCATTTCCTTCCCGTTTGAGATATTTCGACGTTTAAGCGCTCTTTTTACTCCATCAAACGTGCAGACTGTAATGCACGCCAGTTTCAGAATCGAAACAAGCGGAACAGCTCGCAAATCTCGATGATTTCGTCGATTTTGAAGAAAACTAACCGTATTTTCCGTCCCGTATGAGATATTTCGACGTTTAAGCGCCCTATTTACTCCATTTAACGTGCAGAATGTAATACACGCCAGTTTCAGAATCGAAACAAGCGGAACAGCTCGCAAATCTCGATGATTTCGTCGATTTTGACGAAAACTATCCGCCATTTCCTTCCCGTTTGAGATATTTCGACGTTTAAGCCCTTTTTACTCCATATAACGTGCAGAATGTAATACACGCCAGTTTCAGAATCGAAACAAGCGGAACAGCTCGCAAATCTCGATGATTTCGTCGATTTTGACGAAAACTATCCGCCATTTCCTTCCCGTTTGAGATATTTCGACGTTTAAGCGCTCTTTTTACTCCATTAAACGTGCAGAATGTAATGCACGCCAGATTCAGCCTCGAAACAAGCTTGACATCTCGCAAATCTCGATGATTTCGTCGATTTTGACGAAAACTATTCGCCATTTCATTCCCGTTTCAGATCTTTCGACGTTTAAGCGCCCTTTTTACTCCATTTAACGTGCAGAATGTAATACACGCCATATTCAGCCTCGAAACAAGCTTGACATCTCGAAAATCTCGATGATTTCGTCGATTTTGAAGAAAACTAACCGTATTTTCCGTCCCGTATGAGATATTTCGACGTTTAAGCGCCCTTTTTACTCCATTTAACGTGCAGAATGTAATACACGCCAGTTTCAGAATCGAAACAAGCGGAACAGCTCGCAAATCTCGATGATTTCGTCGATTTTGACGAAAACTATCCGCCATTTCCTTCCCGTTTGAGATATTTCGACGTTTAAGCCCTTTTTACTCCATGTAACGTGCAGAATGTAATACACGCCAGTTTCAGAATCGAAACAAGCGGAACAGCTCGCAAATCTCGATGATTTCGTCGATTTTGACGAAAACTATCCACCATTTCCTTCCCGTTTGAGATATTTCGACGTTTAAGCGCCCTTTTTACTCCATTTAACGTGCAGAATGTAATACACGCCAGTTTCAGAATCGAAACAAGCGGAACAGCTCGCAAATCTCGATGATTTCGTCGATTTTGACGAAAACTATCCGCCATTTCCTTCCCGTTTGAGATGTTTCGACGTTTAAGCGCCCTTTTTACTCCATTTAACGTGCAGAATGTAATACACGCCAGTTTCAGAATCGAAACAAGCGGAACAGCTCGCAAATCTCGATGATTTCGTCGATTTTGACGAAAACTATCCGCCATTTCCTTCCCGTTTGAGATATTTCGACGTTTAAGCGCTCTTTTTACTCCATCAAACGTGCAGACTGTAATGCACGCCAGTTTCAGAATCGAAACAAGCGGAACAGCTCGCAAATCTCGATGATTTCGTCGATTTTGAAGAAAACTAACCGTATTTTCCGACCCGTATGAGATATTTCGACGTTTAAGCGCCCTATTTACTCCATTTAACGTGCAGAATGTAATACACGCCAGTTTCAGAATCGAAACAAGCGGAACAGCTCGCAAATCTCGATGATTTCGTCGATTTTGACGAAAACTATCCGCCATTTCCTTCCCGTTTGAGATATTTCGACGTTTAAGCGCCCTTTTTACTCCATTTAACGTGTAGAATGTAATACACGCCAGTTTCAGAATCGAAACAAGCGGAACAGCTCGCAAATCTCGATGATTTCGTCGATTTTGAAGAAAACTAACCGTAATTTCCGTCCCGTATGAGATATTTCGACGTTTAAGCGCCCTTTTTACTCCATTTAACGTGCAGAATGTAATACACGCCAGTTTCAGAATCGAAACAAGCGGAACAGCTCGCAAATCTCGATGATTTCGTCGATTTTGACGAAAACTATCCGCCATTTCCTTCCCGTTTGAGATATTTCGACGTTTAAGCGCCTTTTTTACTCCATTTAACGTGCAGAATGTAATACACGCCAGTTTCAGAATCGAAACAAGCGGAACAGCTCGCAAATCTCGATGATTTCGTCGATTTTGACGAAAACTATCCGCCATTTCCTTCCCGTTTGAGATATTTCGACGTTTAAGCGCTCTTTTTACTCCATCAAACGTGCAGACTGTAATGCACGCCAGTTTCAGTATCGAAACAAGCGGAACAGCTCGCAAATCTCGATGATTTCGTCGATTTTGACGAAAACTATCCGCCATTTCCTTCCCGTTTGAGATATTTCGACGTTTAAGCGCCCTTTTTACTCCATTTAACGTGCAGAATGTAACACACGCCAGTTTCAGAATCGAAACAAGCGGAACAGCTCGCAAATCTCGATGATTTCGTCGATTTTGAAGAAAACTAACCGTAATTTCCGTCCCGTATGAGATATTTCGACGTTTAAGCGCCCTTTTTACTCCATTTAACGTGCAGAATGTAATACACGCCAGTTTCAGAATCGAAACAAGCGGAACAGCTCGCAAATCTCGATAATTTCGTCGATTTTGACGAAAACTATCCGCCATTTCCTTCCCGTTTGAGATGTTTCGACGTTTAAGCGCCCTTTTTACTCCATTTAACGTGCAGAATGTAATACACGCCAGTTTCAGAATCGAAACAAGCGGAACAGCTCGCAAATCTCGATGATTTCGTCGATTTTGACGAAAACTATCCGCCATTTCCTTCCCGTTTGAGATGTTTCGACGTTTAAGCGCCCTTTTTACTCCATTTAACGTGCAGAATGTAATACACGCCAGTTTCAGAATCGAAACAAGCGGAACAGCTCGCAAATCTCGATGATTTCGTCGATTTTGACGAAAACTATCCGCCATTTCCTTCCCGTTTGAGATATTTCGACGTTTAAGCGCTCTTTTTACTCCATCAAACGTGCAGACTGTAATGCACGCCAGTTTCAGAATCGAAACAAGCGGAACAGCTCGCAAATCTCGATGATTTCGTCGATTTTGAAGAAAACTAACCGTATTTTCCGACCCGTATGAGATATTTCGACGTTTAAGCGCCCTATTTACTCCATTTAACGTGCAGAATGTAATACACGCCAGTTTCAGAATCGAAACAAGCGGAACAGCTCGCAAATCTCGATGATTTCGTCGATTTTGACGAAAACTATCCGCCATTTCCTTCCCGTTTGAGATATTTCGACGTTTAAGCGCCCTTTTTACTCCATTTAACGTGTAGAATGTAATACACGCCAGTTTCAGAATCGAAACAAGCGGAACAGCTCGCAAATCTCGATGATTTCGTCGATTTTGAAGAAAACTAACCGTAATTTCCGTCCCGTATGAGATATTTCGACGTTTAAGCGCCCTTTTTACTCCATTTAACGTGCAGAATGTAATACACGCCAGTTTCAGAATCGAAACAAGCGGAACAGCTCGCAAATCTCGATGATTTCGTCGATTTTGACGAAAACTATCCGCCATTTCCTTCCCGTTTGAGATATTTCGACGTTTAAGCGCCTTTTTTACTCCATTTAACGTGCAGAATGTAATACACGCCAGTTTCAGAATCGAAACAAGCGGAACAGCTCGCAAATCTCGATGATTTCGTCGATTTTGACGAAAACTATCCGCCATTTCCTTCCCGTTTGAGATATTTCGACGTTTAAGCGCTCTTTTTACTCCATCAAACGTGCAGACTGTAATGCACGCCAGTTTCAGTATCGAAACAAGCGGAACAGCTCGCAAATCTCGATGATTTCGTCGATTTTGACGAAAACTATCCGCCATTTCCTTCCCGTTTGAGATATTTCGACGTTTAAGCGCCCTTTTTACTCCATTTAACGTGCAGAATGTAACACACGCCAGTTTCAGAATCGAAACAAGCGGAACAGCTCGCAAATCTCGATGATTTCGTCGATTTTGAAGAAAACTAACCGTAATTTCCGTCCCGTATGAGATATTTCGACGTTTAAGCGCCCTTTTTACTCCATTTAACGTGCAGAATGTAATACACGCCAGTTTCAGTATCGAAACAAGCGGAACAGCTCGCAAATCTCGATGATTTCGTCGATTTTGACGAAAACTATCCGCCATTTCCTTCCCGTATGAGATATTTCGACGTTTAAGCGCTCTATTTACTCCATTAAACGTGCAGAATGTAATGCACGCCAGATTCAGCCTCGAAACAAGCGGAACAGCTCGCAAATCTCGATGATTTTGTCGATTTTGACGAAAACTATCCGCCATTTCCTTCCCGTTTGAGATATTTCGACGTTTAAGCGCTCTTTTTACTCCATTAAACGTGCAGAATGTAATGCACGCCAGATTCAGCCTCGAAACAAGCTTGACATCTCGCAAATCTCGATGATTTCGTCGATTTTGAAGAAAACTAACCGTAATTTCCGTCCCGTATGAGATATTTCGACGTTTAAGCGCCCTTTTTACTCCACTTAACGTGCAGAATGTAATACACGCCAGTTTCAGAATCGAAACAAGCGGAACAGCTCGCAAATCTCGATGATTTCGTCGATTTTGACGACAACTATCCGCCATTTCCTTCCCGTTTGAGATATTTCGACTTTTAAGCGCCCTTTTTACTCCATTTAACGTGCAGAATGTAATACACGCCAGTTTCAGCGTCGAAACAAGCGGAACAGCACGCAAATCTCGATGATTTTGTCGATTTTGACGAAAACTATCCGCCATTTCCTTCCCGTTTGAGATATTCCGACGTTTAAGCGCTCTTTTTACTCCATTAAACGTGCAGAATGTAATGCACGCCAGTTTCAGAATCGAAACAAGCGGAACAGCTCGCAAATCTCGATGATTTCGTCGATTTTGACGAAAACTATTCGCCATTTCTTTCCCGTTTCAGATCTCTCGACGTTTAAGCGCCCTTTTTACTCCATTTAACGTGCAGAATGTAATACACGCCAGTTTCAGAATCGAAACAAGCGGAACAGCTCGCAAATCTCGATGATTTTGTCGATTTTGACGAAAACTATCCGCCATTTCCTTCCCGTTTGAGATATTTCGACGTTTAAGCGCTCTTTTTACTCCATTAAACGTGCAGAATGTAATGCACGCCAGATTCAGCCTCGAAACAAGCTTGACATCTCGCAAATCTCGATGATTTCGTCGATTTGAAGAAAACTAACCGTAATTTCCGTCCCGTATGAGATATTTCGACGTTTAAGCGCCCTTTTTACTCCACTTAACGTGCAGAATGTAATACACGCCAGTTTCAGAATCGAAACAGGCGGAACAGCTCGCAAATCTCGATGATTTCGTCGATTTTGACGAAAACTATCCGCCATTTCCTTCCCGTTTGAGATATTTCGACGTTTAAGCGCCCTTTTTACTCCATTTAACGTGCAGAATGTAATACACGCCAGTTTCAGAATCGAAACAAGCGGAACAGCTCGCAAATCTCGATGATTTCGTCGATTTTGAAGAAAACTAACAGTCACTTCCTTCCCGTTTCAGATATTTCGACGTTTAAGCGCCATTTTTACTCCATTTAACGTGCAGAATGTAATACACGCCAGTTTCAGAATCGAAACAAGCGGAACAGCTCGCAAATCTCGATGATTTCGTCGATTTTGAAGAAAACTAACCGTAATTCCCGTCCCGTATGAGATATTTCGACGTTTAAGCGCCCTTTTTACACCATTTAACGTGCAGAATGTAATACACGCCAGTTTCAGAATCGAAACAAGCGGAACAGCTCGCAAATCTCGATGATTTCGTCGATTTTGAAGAAAACTAACCGTAATTCCCGTCCCGTATGAGATATTTCGACGTTTAAGCGCCCTTTTTACACCATTTAACGTGCAGAATGTAATACACGCCAGTTTCAGTATCGAAACAAGCGGAACAGCTCGCAAATCTCGATGATTTCGTCGATTTTGACGAAAACTATCCGCCATTTCCTTCCCGTATGGGGATATTTCGACGTTTAAGCGCCCTTTTTACTCCATTTAACGTGCAGAATGTAATACACGCCAGTTTCAGTATCGAAACAAGCGGAACAGCTCGCAAATCTCGATGATTTCGTCGATTTTGACGAAAACTATCCGCCATTTCCTTCCCGTATGAGATATTTCGACGTTTAAGCGCTCTTTTTACTCCATTAAACGTGCAGAATGTAATGCACGCCAGATTCAGCCTCGAAACAAGCGGAACAGCTCGCAAATCTCGATGATTTTGTCGATTTTGAAGAAAACTATCCGCCATTTCCTTCCCGTTTGAGATATTTCGACGTTTAAGCGCTCTTTTTACTCCATTAAACGTGCAGAATGTAATGCACGCCAGATTCAGCCTCGAAACAAGCTTGACATCTCGCAAATCTCGATGATTTCGTCGATTTTGAAGAAAACTACCCGTAATTTCCGTCCCGTATGAGATATTTCGACGTTTAAGCGCCCTTTTTACTCCATTTAACGTGCAGAATGTAATGCACGCCAGTTTCAGAATCGAAACAAGCGGAACAGCTCGCAAATCTCGATGATTTCGTCGATTTTGAAGAAAACTAACCGTAATTTCCGTCCCGTATGAGATATTTCGACGTTTAAGCGCACTTTTTACTCCATTTCACGTGCAGAATGTAATACACGCCAGTTTCAGTATCGAAACAAGCGGAACAGCTCGCAAATCTCGATGATTTCGTCGATTTGACGAAAACTATCCGCCATTTCCTTCCCGTATGAGATATTTCGACGTTTAAGCGCTCTTTTTACTCCATTAAACGTGCAGAATGTAATGCACGCCAGATTCAGCCTCGAAACAAGCGGAACAGCTCGCAAATCTCGATGATTTTGTCGATTTTGACGAAAACTATCCGCCATTTCCTTCCCGTTTGAGATATTTCGACGTTTAAGCGCTCTTTTTACTCCATTAGACGTGCAGAATGTAATGCACGCGAGATTCAGCCTCGAAACAAGCTTGACATCTCGCAAATCTCGATGATTTCGTCGATTTTGAAGAAAACTAACCGTAATTTCCGTCCCGTATGAGATATTTCGACGTTTAAGCGCCCCTTTTACGCCATTTAACGTGCAGAATGTAATACACGCCAGTTTCAGAATCGAAACAAGCGGAACAGCTCGCAAATCTCGATGATTTCGTCGATTTTGAAGAAAACTAACCGTAATTTCCTTCCCGTTTGAGATATTTCGACGTTTAAGCGCCCTTTTTACTCCATTAAACGTGCAGAATGTAATGCACGGCAGTTTCAGAATCGAAACAAGCGGAACAGCTCGCAAATCTCGATGATTTCGTCGATTTTGACGAAAACTATCCGCCATTTCATTCCCGTTTGAGATATTTCGACGTTTAAGCGCTCTTTTTACTCCATTAAACGTGCAGAATGTAATGCACGCCAGTTTCAGAATCGAAACAAGCGGAACAGCTCGCAAATCTCGATGATTTCGTCGATTTTGACGAAAACAATCCGCCATTTCATTCCCGTATGAGATATTTCGACGTTTAAGCGCCCTTTTTACTCCATTTAACGTGCAGAATGTAATGCACGCCAGTTTCAGAATCGAAACAAGCGGAACAGCTCGCAAATCTCGATGATTTCGTCGATTTTGAAGAAAACTAACCGTAATTTCCGTCCCGTATGAGATATTTCGACGTTTAAGCGCCCTTTTTACGCCATTTTAACGTGCAGAATGTAATACACGCCAGTTTCAGAATCGAAACAAGCGGAACAGCTCGCAAATCTCGATGATTTCGCCGATTTTGACGAAAACTATCCGCCATTTCCTTCCCGTTTGAGATATTTCGACGTTTAAGCGCTCTTTTTACTCCATTAAACGTGCAGAATGTAATGCACGCCAGTTTCAGAATCGAAACAAGCGGAACAGCTCGCAAATCTCGATGATTTCGTCGATTTTGAAGAAAACTAACCGTAATTTCCTTCCCGTATGAGATATTTCGACGCTTAAGCGCTCTATTTACTCCATTAAACGTGCAGAATGTAATACGCGCCAGTTTCAGCTTCGAAACAATCGGAACAGCTCGCAAATCTCGATGATTTCGTCGATTTTGTCGAAAACTATCCGCCATTTCCCTCCCGTTTGAGATAACTCGACGTTTAAGCGCTCTTTTTACTCCATTAAACGTGCAGAATGTAATGCACGCCAGTTTCAGAATCGAAACAAGCGGAACAGCTCGCAAATCTCGATGATTTCGTCGATTTTGACGAAAACTATCCGCCATTTCATTCCCGTATGAGATATTTCGACGTTTAAGCGCCCTTTTTACTCCATTTAACGTGCAGAATGTAATGCACGCCAGTTTCAGAATCGAAACAAGCGGAACAGCTCGCAAATCTCGATGATTTCGTCGATTTTGAAGAAAACTAACCGTAATTTCCGTCCCGTATGAGATATTTCGACGTTTAAGCGCCCTTTTTACGCCATTTAACGTGCAGAATGTAATACACGCCAGTTTCAGAATCGAAACAAGCGGAACAGCTCGCAAATCTCGATGATTTCGCCGATTTTGACGAAAACTATCCGCCATTTCCTTCCCGTTTGAGATATTTCGACGTTTAAGCGCTCTTTTTACTCCATTAAACGTGCAGAATGTAATGCACGCCAGTTTCAGAATCGAAACAAGCGGACCAGCTCGCAAATCTCGATGATTTCGTCGATTTTGACGAAAACTATCCGCCATTTCATTCCCGTATGAGATATTTCGACGTTTAAGCGCCCTTTTTACTCCATTTAACGTGCAGAATGTAATACACGCCAGTTTCAGAATCGAAACAAGCGGAAGAGCTCGCAAATCTCGATGATTTCGTCGATTTTGACGAAAACTATCCGCCATTTCCTTCCCGTTTGAGATATTTCGACGTTTAAGCGCTCTTTTTACTCCATTAAACGTGCAGAATGTAATGCACGCCAGATTCAGCCTCGAAACAAGCTTGACATCTCGCAAATCTCGATGATTTCGTCGATTTTGAAGAAAACTAACCGTAATTTCCGTCCCGTATGAGATATTTCGACGTTTAAGCGCCCTTTTTACTCCATTTAACGTGCAGAATGTAATGCACGCCAGTTTCAGAATCGAAACAAGCGGAACAGCTCGCAAATCTCGATGATTTCGTCGATTTTGAAGAAAACTAACCGTAATTTCCGTCCCGTATGAGATATTTCGACGTTTAAGCGCCCTTTTTACTCCATTTAACGTGCAGAATGTAATACACGCCAGTTTCAGAATCGAAACAAGTGGAACAGCTCGCAAATCTCGATGATTTCGTCGATTTTGACGAAAACTATCCGCCATTTCATTCCCGTATGAGATATTTCGACGTTTAAGCGCCCTTTTTACTCCATTTAACGTGCAGAATGTAATACACGCCAGTTTCAGAATCGAAACAAGCGGAAGAGCTCGCAAATCTCGATGATTTCGTCGATTCTGACGAAAACTATCCGCCATTTCCTTCCCGTTTGAGATATTTCGACGTTTAAGCGCCCTTTTTACTCCATTTAACGTGCAGAATGTAATACACGCCAGTTTCAGCGTCGAAACAAGCGGAACAGCACGCAAATCTCGATGATTTTGTCGATTTTGACGAAAACTATCCGCCATTTCCTTCCCGTTTGAGATATTTCGACGTTTAAGCGCTCTTTTTACTCCATTAAACGTGCAGAATGTAATGCACGCCAGTTTCAGAATCGAAACAAGCGGAACAGCTCGCAAATCTCGATGATTTTGTCGATTTTGACGAAAACTATCCGGCATTTCCTTCCCGTTTGAGATATTTCGACGTTTAAGCGCTCTTTTTACTCCATTAAACGTGCAGAATGTAATGCACGCCATATTCAGCCTCGAAACAAGCTTGACATCTCGCAAACCTCGATGATTTTGTCGATTTTGAAGAAAACTAACCGTAATTTCCGTCCCGTATGAGATATTTCGACGTTTAAGCGCCCTTTTTACTCCATTTAACGTGCAGAATGTAATACACGCCAGTTTCAGTATCGAAACAAGCGGAACAGCTCGCAAATCTCGATGATTTCGTCGATTTTGACGAAAACTATCCGCCATTTCCTTCCCGTTTGAGATATTTCGACGTTTAAGCGCTCTTTTTACTCCATTAAACGTGCAGAATGTAATGCACGCCAGTTTCAGAATCGAAACAAGCGGAACAGCTCGCAAATCTCGATGATTTCGTCCATTTTGACGAAAACTATCCGCCATTTCATTCCCGTATGAGATATTTCGACGTTTAAGCGCTCTTTTTACTCCATTAAACGTGCAGAATGTAATGCACGCCAGTTTCAGAATCGAAACAAGCGGAACAGCTCGCAAATCTCGATGATTTCGTCGATTTTGACGAAAACTATCCGCCATTCCATTCCCGTATGAGATATTTCGACGTTTAAGCGCCCTTTTTACTCCATTTAACGTGCAGAATGTAATACACGCCAGTTTCAGAATCGAAACAAGCGGAAGAGCTCGCAAATCTCGATGATTTCGTCGATTTTGACGAAAACTATCCGCCATTTCCTTCCCGTTTGAGATATTTCGACGTTTAAGCGCCCTTTTTACTCCATTTAACGTGCAGAATGTAATACACGCCAGTTTCAGCGTCGAAACAGGCGGAACAGCACGCAAATCTCGATGATTTTGTCGATTTTGACGAAAACTATCCGCCATTTCCTTCCCGTTTGAGATATTTCGACGTTTAAGCGCTCTTTTTACTCCATTAAACGTGCAGAATGTAATGCACGCCATACTCAGCCTCGAAACAAGCTTGACATCTCGCAAATCTCGATGATTTCGTCGATTTTGAAGAAAACTAACAGTCACTTCCTTCCCGTTTCAGATATTTCGATGTTTAAGCGCCCTTTTTACTCCATTAAACGTGCAGAATGTAATACACGCCAGTTTCAGAATCGAAACAAGCGGATGTCACGTCCCGCGCTCCGCACGTGCCGTAACGAAAATACAAAGCTACTATACGGAAATCAGCTGAAACTGGCGTGTATTTCGTTCTTGACGTTAAATGGAGTAAAAAGAGCGCTCAAATGTCGAGTTATCTCAAACGGGAGGGAAATGGCGGATAGTTTTCGACAAAATCGACGAAATCATCGAGATTTGCGAGCTGTTCCGATTGTTTCGAAGCTGAAACTGGCGCGTATTACATTCTGCACGTTTAATGGAGTAAATAGAGCGCTTAAGCGTCGAAATATCTCATACGGGAAGGAAATTACGGTTAGTTTTCTTCAAAATCGACGAAATCATCGAGATTTGCGAGCTGTCAAGCGTGTTTCGAGGCTGAAACTGGAGTGCATTAGAGTCTGCACGTTTAATGGAGTAAAAAGGGCGCTTAAACGTCGAAATATCTCAAACGGGAAGGAAATGGCGGATAGTTTTCGTCAAAATCGACGAAATCATCGAGATTTGCGAGCTGTTCCGCTTGTTTCGATTCTGAAACTGGCGTGTATTACATTCTGCACGTTAAATGGAGTAAAAAGGGCGCTTAAACGTCGAAATATCTCATACGGGAAGGAAGTGACTGTTAGTTTTCTTCAAAATCGACGAAATCATCGAGATTTGCGAGCTGTTCCGCTTGTTTCGATTCTGAAACTGGCGTGTATTACACTCTGCACGTTAAATGGAGTAAAAAGGGCGCTTAAACGTCGAAATATCTCATACGGGTCGGAAATTACGGTTAGTTTTCTTCAAAATCGACGGAATCATCGAGATTTGCGAGATGTCAAGCTTGTTTCGAGGCTGAATATGGCGTGCATTACATTCTGCACGTTTAATGGAGTAAAAAGAGCGCTTAAACGTCGAAATATCTCAAACGGGAAGGAAATGGCGGATAGTTTTCGTCAAAATCGACAAAATCATCGAGATTTGCGAGCTGTTCCGCTTGTTTCGACGCCGAAACTGGCGCGTTTTACATTCTGCACGTTAAATGGAGTAAAAAGGGCGCTAAAACGTCGAAATATCTCATACGGGACGGAAATTACGGTCAGTTTTCTTCAAAATCGACGAAATCATCGAGATTTGCGTGATGTCAAGCTTGTTTCGAGGCTGAATCTGGCGTGCATTACATTCTGCACGTTTAATGGAGTAAAAAGAGCGCTTAAACGTCGAAATATCTCAAACGGGAAGGAAATGGCGGACAGTTTTCGTCAAAATCGACGAAATCATCGAGATTTGCGAGCTGTTCCGCTTGTTTCGATTCTGAAACTGGCGTGTATTACGTTCTTGACGTTAAATGGAATAAAAAGAGCGCTCAAATGTCGAATTATCTCAAACGGGAGGGAAATGGCGGATAGTTTTCGTCAAAATCGACGAAATCATCGAGATTTGCGAGCTGTTCCGATTGTTTCGATTCTGAAACTGGCGTGTATTACATTCTGCACGTTAAATGGAGTAAAAAGGGTGTCACGTCCCGTGCTCCGCACGTGCCGTAACGAAAATACAAAGCTACTATACGGAAATCAGCGCGAGTAAAATTTGAATAGACCAAGGAACACACGCTACTGCAAAACAAAATAAAAGATTAACGAATAAGGGCGACTATAGACTAACAATAGGGATGAATATATACGAAACACAAAATATGTAGAATAAAATCAACCAATAAATAAATATATGCACATAACACTAAATAAATCTACCAATAACCGACACGATATTTAAAAACCTATGGTTCAATAAATCAACCAATAAATAAAATATAGGTATATAACATTAAATAAACCTACCAATATCCTATGAATTTGATAACTTGGCAAAGGAAAAACCACGATTCGAAAAACTAACCAATAACTATCAGTATAAAATAAAGTCAATTAATAAACTGGACTAGATACGAACCGATCAAATAAAACAAGAATAAGTAGGATTATATATGACAAATTCGCAAAGGAGCAACAAGAAGATATACTACAATCAATCAACGAAGACGGAATATGTGAAATACAAAAGGAAGAATTTAAATCAGTAAATAAAAATTAATTAATGAATTAAACGAGTGGCGAACCAAACGAGTAAATCAAGAAATAAGAATGACTACAGAAGGGAAATAATTGAAACAGCGGGAATACATATTTTTTAATTAACAAAACAAATGATCAAAACAACTAACATCGCAGCAACTTGGAGTATTATACACAAATATATACATATATGTTAAACACATAACAATTTAGTAAATATTAGAAATAAAACTTTCAATACTATGTAACAAATCCAAAATTATCAAATTTCAAATATATATGCATATACGAAATCGAATACTTATTTTTATCCAACTTTAATCCTCTCCCGTGCGAGTATCCCTGCACATAGCAGGTTAGCCGAAAACGTGGAAATTATTTATCAGTAGCCTAACACTAGTCAACGCTATCCATAAGTAATTAATTTATTGTTACGTTCCTGTTTGTTTGAATTGATTTTAAACCGTTGAATTCGCAAGATTTTTTTTTTTTTTTTTTATTTGTTTTAATTTTAATTTGTTTTTGTGTTTGTTTTAATTTATTTTGTTTTGGTTTAATTTAATTTAATTCAATTTAGTTCGATTTAGTTGAGTTTCGTCAGGAAGGGAAAATTTACACGATATAATTATATTTAAGATATTGAATCAAGGTTTTCGATTAAAATCTATTTCTAAGTTGAAAGTTTATTGTTACGTACTCGTTTAAAGTCAATTCAAACTTTTGATTTTAATTTAATCTGAAGGGAAAGATTTAAATTTAATTGACTGTATAAGAAATATTTCTCACACGGTAGTAGCTGCCACCAGAAACAGTCTGAGGACTGTTTCGAATAGAAAATTTTCTTTATACTTATTTTCGAAATAATCTATTGATAAATTAATTACTTATGGATAGCGTTGACTAGTGTTAGGCTACTGATAAATAATTTCCACGTTTTCGGCTAACCTGCTATGTGCAGGGATATTGGCACGGGAGAGGATTAAAGTTGAATAAAAATAAGTATTCGATTTGGTCGCACGGAATTTATCTAAACTTCAGTATAGAATTATTTAAAATTATATATATATATATATATATATATATATATATATATATATATATATATATATATATATATATATAGCGTTTTAGGGACGGTAAAACAAGAGTGTTCGCGTTAATGGATTGGTTAAGATTTTGAATTTTCTTCGTTTGATGCAAATTTTATCTTTACGTTTCCTTCTCCTCCTCTCTTAATTTCGCCAATGGATCTATCATTGAACTGGACTTTAGTTCATTTGTTAGGGTGATTTTTTACCGTTTCGATTTTCTTGCCTTCCGAATTGAGTGATCACGAGAAAATGATTTCAATGATCCTCTCTGTGTGAGGTTCGTGTGATTTCGCAAGCCTTGCCCAAAGATGGGCAGTATTTTGCCAACAGTGGGAGGAGGAATGCGAAGATCAATAGATGGTTCGATAGTCGAAACACCGTTATCCACAACCCAACACAGCGAATGATCCTTTGGTTAAGATTCAGAAGGGAATTATTCTATTTTATAATCGTATACAACGATGGCAAGAATGAAAATATCGGTCAATTAGATCTAATTTGATAGTCTTCTCTGCGTAAGACTCGTGTGATTTCGCAAGCCTTGCCCAAAGACGGGCAATGTTTTGCCAACAGTGGGAGGAGGAATGCGAAGATCAATGAGTGTTTCAGTAATTGAAGACACCGTTTTCGCAAGCCTACGCAGCGAATGACCCTTTGTTTATTCTCAAAATTGAAACGAAATTGAATGTATTAATTGATGATAAGTAAATCGGATTCGGTTCCTGGATGTGGCGAAATTACTAGAGAAGAAGAAAATTTTATAAAATTGAGACTCTTACCTTGTTCCGTCAGGGGCCATCGGCTCGTAATAGTCGTCGGTGAAATTTTTTATTTGGTTTAATTATTCGACTCAGGTATAATTATTATTAGAACTTTAGTTTATTTATTTTTGATTAGAAATACACTCTGAATAAGCTTGCGGCTTATTTATTCGGATAAACGTCGCGGGTATAAATATATTTATTTATAAGGATGTTTTTAAATCTCGCCAATGAAATGAACACTTAGAAAGATTTCTAACTTAATTTGTGACTTAAACTGAGCAATTAATAAGAGACCGTCGAGGTGCAATGCGCGATAGACGACAATATATTGAAAATCTTCTATGTTCCTGCGCTTATTTATAATAACATCCCCCACGGGGTGGCGGTCAACTGGTGGTTCGCTTCCGTGGGAATCGGGATGCTGCAGTTTGGGGTTCCTGAACTCGTACGTGAGAGAATGCAAATTCTGTAATCGTTGATGTCTCCTTTGCTTCGTTATCTTGTCTTTTAACTTCCAGATTCCCATCGCGGGTACGTGAGAGAATGCAAAAATCCGTATTTCGACTTAGTTCCCATCGGTTCTATTTTCTGCTGAGGTAGCGTCTAGGAGGCTTGGAGCCTTCCATGCTGGTCTAGTCTTTTTCTTTAGAATCTTTATGTTAGTACTGTGGGAATAATTTTTGTTCTTCGGCGCGTGGAAGGGCCGGTGGCTAGAGTCTCATTATTATATCGACACTTGCCCCGGCAACACGCGCGATCCGCCACTCTCCCGCAGTAAGGATTTCTTTTGGTTTATCTTGGGTAAGTTTGGTTTTGATGAATATTTCCATGTTATGGTTGCTTTTGGGATTTAATTTGATTTTCGATTTTTGCTATTTTCATAAACGTAGATTTCGGTGATTTGGACTTTGACGTTTGGACGATGGTTGCGGAGGCAATTTTATCAGAGGTTCTTATGCAGGCTTCTCGAGTGCGTATTTTGTCTTGTTTTAGTCCGCTTAATTTATCCCGTTTTGTTCCATTAAGCTCTATTTGTATTATTCTAGCGGAAGAGGAAGAGGGATAGCGAAGAATCCATGAGTGATTCGGGAGGACCCAGCAAACGTATGAGGTATTGTGACCAAGTACGAGAACCAAAGTTGTTGGAGGAGTTGCGTGACATCAGTGCTGATTCCTTGGAATCGAATTCTGACAATTCTGCTGTTGTTGACGAAAGCTTCTTTGATGCGGAAATCGTCATACTCGAGTGGGATTTTCCTCTATTCGAAGTTGTTGATACTGACCGTTGCGCGAAGGTGCGTTTCCCTGATGAAATCCCTGAAGTAGTTCTGGAGGCACATCTTCGCCATCATGCTTCTGGAGAAAGGGGAATTTCCCCTGTCGTACGTTATTGGTGTATGTGTAAGTTTAGCGAGCTTTATCCTGGAGCTCCTTGTCCTGATTTCGATTTAGTATAGTTGCTCTGTATTTGTAGTTTCGCCGTTTAACAATTTCGGTTTTCTTTTATTTTGGTTGTATGTTAAGTATATATATATATATATACATATATATATATATGTTTATATACTTGTTTCATAATTTATTTCTTTTTATGTTTGTTAAGTACGTGTGTATACTTTTATATATTTTATTTTGTATTTCTTTTATAATATATATATATATATATATATTTTTTTACATTTGTGTTTGATAGTGTAGTTATATATTTTATTTTGTATTTCTTTTATAATATATATATATATATATATATATATTTTTTTACATTTGTGTTTGATAGTGTAGTTATATATTTTATTTTGTATTTCTTTTATAATATAAATATATATATATTTTTTTACATTTGTGTTCGATAATGTAGTTACACATAGGATTTATTCAATTTTGAAAAAATGTTAATTAATCTTAACAATGTGTTTTCACGATTGTTCCTTACGGCTGATTAAGTATTAATTATTACTTATTCTTTCCTTATTACGATCTCCCATTTGTACTAAATATTTATTCTCTTCTTTTTTTTTCTCTTTTTTTTTTCTTTTCTTTCTTTTTTTTTTTTTTTTTTTATTGATTGAGAATATAATTTATTTGTAAAGCAAGAAGGTTAATACGCATGTGGATTATCCAAAATGGCCGCCTGTGAATGTCCCTAGCATATAGTGACTTTTGTTAATATCGAATCTATTATTTATTTGTTAATTATTAAAAACCCCCTTTTTTTATGTTTGACGTGTAGTTGAGGCGAGAATAATATTATTTTGCACTTATTTAATGCGTATAACTATTGCATGTGTTCCGATGCACACGTGTAAGAGCTATGACAATCTAAGATGGCTGTTCGTGAATATCTCCAGTATAGTGACGGGTTAGGTTGCTTTATTTAATATTGAAATAATTATTTCTCCGCCTTAATTTTCTTTATTCTAGCGCAGTTAGGATAGTATTGTTTGTGTATTTATAATATATATATATATATATATACATATATATATATACTATATTTATATATTGTGTGTTCATATAATAACATGCCAATAGTATTGTTGTTAAATTTTATAACTCATTAATAGCATTGTTTTATTGTTTTGAGTAGAATGTTCGATAACATAAAGTACACACATATATATAAATATACATATATATTTTTTCTCTCTTTTTTTTTTTGGTGTAGTTTTCATATAAAATTCTCTGAGGTTATCCGAATGTTAGTTAGTTTAAATAATGTTATGTTGTGTGTTCTACTTCTTTTATGTTCATTTAGATTATTAATAATTTGGTTTATAATATAGATTTTGTATGTATGCGTGCATGTTTCATGAAATTCTTTACTGAAATGTTGGTTAGTTTTAATTATTTATTTTATGTTTACTAGTTAATTTTGATTTAGTAGAGTAGAACACGCATACACATAAGTATATATGTATATATTTCTGATAGTGTTAAAAAATTCTTTAATTGTGTATTTGAGGTTATATGTCAATTATTTGTTTTTATATATATATATATATATACCTATATGTTTTGTAATGTGACAACGTAGTATTGAAAGTTTACCAGATTATTATGTGTTTGATATGGTTTACATATTTATGCTGTACGCAATTCTCCCAGTCGAGGCGGTGTTAATTATTTTTAATCGCTGGATTTGCTAACAAGTAGTTAGTTGGTTAGTTTCAATAGTACTGTATGTTCTATATCTTTTATATTCATTTAGATTATTAATAATTTGGTTTAAAATATAGATTTTGTATGTATGCGTGCATGTTTCATGAAATTCTTTACTGAAATGTTGGCTAGTTTTAATTATTTATTTTATGTTTACTAGTTAATTTTGATTTAGTAGAATAGAACACGCATACACACACATAAGTATATATATATATATATTTCTGATAGTGTGACCTTTCTTTTTTTTTGTTAAAAAATTCTTTAATTGTGTATTTGAGGTTATATGTCAATTATTTGTTTTTATATATATATATACCTATATGTTTTGTAATGTGACAACGTAGTATTGAAAGTTTACCAGATTATTATGTGTTTGATATGGTTTACATATTTATGCTGTACGCAATTCTCCCAGTCGAGGCGGTGTTAATTATTTTTAATCGCTGGATTTGCTAACAAGTAGTTAGTTGGTTAGTTTCAATAGTACTATGTGTATGTTCTATATCTTTTATATTAGATTATTAATAGCTTGGTTTAAAATCTAGGTTTTATATATATATATATATATATATATATATATATATATATATATATATATATATATATATATATATATATATATATATATATATATAGACATGCATGTTTCGTAGTATAGTTTTCATATGTAGTTCTTTACTAGAATGAGCACGAGTTTTGATTATGTATTTTATGTTTACCAGATTGTTAATTTGATTTAATAGTATAGAATGCGCACACATATACATATTTCCGTCAATGTAATTTTTATATAAGTTTTTTTTTTTTTTTTTTTTTTTAATAGTGTAGTATTGTGTATTTTAGGTTAGGTGTTTATTAGACTGTTAACCATTTGATTTCGTATATGCATATATATTTGAAATTTGATAATTTGGATTTGTTACATAGTATTGAAAGTTTTATTTCTAATATTTACTAAATTGTTATGTGTTTAACATATATGTATATATTTGTGTATAATACTCCAAGTTGCTGCGATGTTAGTTGTTTTGATCATTTGTTTTGTTAATTAAAAAAAATGTATTCCCGCTGTTTCGATTATTTCCCTTCTGTAGTCATTCTTATTTCTTGATTTACTCGTTTGGTTCGCCACTCGTTTAATTCATTAATTAATTTTTATTTACTGATTTAAATTCTTCTTTTGTATTTCACATATTCCGTCTTCGTTGATTGATTGTAGTATATCTTCTTGTTGCTCCTTTGCGAATTTGTCATATATAATCCTACTTATTCTTGTTTTATTTGATCGGTTCGTATCTAGTCCAGTTTATTAATTGACTTTATTTTATACTGATAGTTATTGGTTAGTTTTTCGAATCGTGGTTTATCCTTTGCCAAGTTATCAAATTCATAGGATATTGGTAGGTTTATTTGATGTTATATACCTATATTTTATTTATTGGTTGATTTATTGAACCATAGGTTTTTAAATATCGTGTCGGTTATTGGTAGATTTATTTAGTGTTATGTGCATATATTTATTTATTGGTTGATTTTATTCTACATATTTTGTGTTTCGTATATATTCATCCCTATTGTTAGTCTATAGTCGCCCTTATTCGTTAATCTTTTATTTTGTTTTGCAGTAGCGTGTGTTCCTTGGTCTATTCAAATTTTACTCGCGCTGATTTCCGTATAGTAGCTTTGTATTTTCGTTACGGCACGTGCGGAGCACGGGACGTGACACCCTTTTTACTCCATTTAACGTGCAGAATGTAATACACGCCAGTTTCAGAATCGAAACAATCGGAACAGCTCGCAAATCTCGATGATTTCGTCGATTTTGACGAAAACTATCCGCCATTTCCCTCCCGTTTGAGATAATTCGACATTTGAGCGCTCTTTTTATTCCATTTAACGTCAAGAACGTAATACACGCCAGTTTCAGAATCGAAACAAGCGGAACAGCTCGCAAATCTCGATGATTTCGTCGATTTTGACGAAAACTGTCCGCCATTTCCTTCCCGTTTGAGATATTTCGACGTTTAAGCGCTCTTTTTACTCCATTAAACGTGCAGAATGTAATGCACGCCAGATTCAGCCTCGAAACAAGCTTGACATCACGCAAATCTCGATGATTTCGTCGATTTTGAAGAAAACTGACCGTAATTTCCGTCCCGTATGAGATATTTCGACGTTTTAGCGCCCTTTTTACTCCATTTAACGTGCAGAATGTAAAACGCGCCAGTTTCGGCGTCGAAACAAGCGGAACAGCTCGCAAATCTCGATGATTTTGTCGATTTTGACGAAAACTATCCGCCATTTCCTTCCCGTTTGAGATATTTCGACGTTTAAGCGCTCTTTTTACTCCATTAAACGTGCAGAATGTAATGCACGCCATATTCAGCCTCGAAACAAGCTTGACATCTCGCAAATCTCGATGATTTCGTCGATTTTGAAGAAAACTAACCGTAATTTCCGACCCGTATGAGATATTTCGACGTTTAAGCGCCCTTTTTACTCCATTTAACGTGCAGAGTGTAATACACGCCAGTTTCAGAATCGAAACAAGCGGAACAGCTCGCAAATCTCGATGATTTCGTCGATTTTGAAGAAAACTAACAGTCACTTCCTTCCCGTATGAGATATTTCGACGTTTAAGCGCCCTTTTTACTCCATTTAACGTGCAGAATGTAATACACGCCAGTTTCAGAATCGAAACAAGCGGAACAGCTCGCAAATCTCGATGATTTCGTCGATTTTGACGAAAACTATCCGCCATTTCCTTCCCGTTTGAGATATTTCGACGTTTAAGCGCCCTTTTTACTCCATTAAACGTGCAGAATGTAATGCACGCCAGATTCAGCCTCGAAACAAGCTTGACATCTCGCAAATCTCGATGATTTCTTCGATTTTGAAGAAAACTAACCGTAATTTCCGTCCCGTATGAGATATTTCGACGTTTTAGCGCCCTTTTTACTCCATTTAACGTGCAGAATGTAATACGCGCCAGTTTCAGTATCGAAACAAGCGGAACAGCTCGCAAATCACGATGATTTCGTCGATTTTGAAGAAAACTAACCGTAATTTCCTTCCCGTATGAGATATTTCGACGCTTAAGCGCTCTATTTACTCCATTAAACGTGCAGAATGTAATACGCGCCAGTTTCAGCTTCGAAACAATCGGAACAGCTCGCAAATCTCGATGATTTCGTCGATTTTGTCGAAAACTATCCGCCATTTCCCTCCCGTTTGAGATAACTCGACATTTGAGCGCTCTTTTTACTCCATTTAACGTCAAGAACGAAATACACGCCAGTTTCAGCATCGAAACATGCGGAACAGCTCGCAAATCTCGATGATTTCGTCGATTTTGACGAAAACTGTCCGCCATTTCCTTCCCGTATGAGATATTTCGACGCTTAAGCGCTCTGTTTACTCCATATAACGTGCAGAATGTAAAACGCGCCAGTTTCGGCGTCGAAACAAGCGGAACAGCTCGCAAATCTCGATGATTTTGTCGATTTTGACGAAAACTATCCGCCATTTCCTTCCCGTTTGAGATATTTCGACGTTTAAGCGCTCTTTTTACTCCATTAAACGTGCAGACTGTAATGCACTCCAGTTTCAGCCTCGAAACAAGCGGAACAGCTCGCAAATCTCGATGATTTCGTCGATTTTGAAGAAAACTAACCGTAATTTCCTTCCCGTATTAGATATTTCGACGCTTAAGCGCTCTGTTTACTCCATTAAACGTGCAGAATGTAATACGCGCCAGTTTCAGCTTCGAAACAATCGGAACAGCTCGCAAATCTCGATGATTTCGTCGATTTTGACGAAAACTATCCGCCATTTCCTTCCCGTTTGAGATATTTCGACGTTTAAGCGCCCTTTTTACGCCATTAAACGTGCAGAATGTAATGCACGCCAGATTCAGCCTCGAAACAAGCGGAACAGCTCGCAAATCTCGATGATTTTGTCGATTTTGACGAAAACTATCTGCCATTTCCTTCCCGTTTGAGATATTTCGACGTTTAAGCACTCTTTTTACTCCATTAAACGTGCAGACTGTAATGCACTCCAGTTTCAGCCTCGAAACAAGCGGAACAGCTCGCAAATCTCGATGATTTCGTCGATTTTGACGAAAACTATCCGCCATTTCCCTCCCGTTTGAGATAATTCGACATTTGAGCGCTCTTTTTACTCCATTTAACGTCAAGAACGTAATACACGCCAGTTTCAGAATCGAAACAAGCGGAACAGCTCGCAAATCTCGATGATTTTGTCGATTTTGACGAAAACTAACCGTAATTTCCGTCCCGTATGAGATATTTCGACGTTTTAGCGCCCTTTTTACTCCATTTAACGTGCAGAATGTAAAACGCGCCAGTTTCGGCGTCGAAACAAGCGGAACAGCTCGCAAATCTCGATGATTTTGTCGATTTTGACGAAAACTATCCGCCATTTCCTTCCCGTTTGAGATATTTCGACGTTTAAGCGCTCTTTTTACTCCATTAAACGTGCAGAATGTAATGCACGCCAGATTCAGCCTCGAAACAAGCTTGACATCTCGCAAATCTCGATGATTTCTTCGATTTTGAAGAAAACTAACCGTAATTTCCGTCCCGTATGAGATATTTCGACGTTTTAGCGCCCTTTTTACTCCATTTAACGTGCAGAATGTAATACGCGCCAGTTTCAGTATCGAAACAAGCGGAACAGCTCGCAAATCACGATGATTTCGTCGATTTTGACGAAAACTGTCCGCCATTTCCTTCCCGTATGAGATATTTCGACGTTTAAGCGCTCTGTTTACTCCATTTAACGTGCAGAATGTAATACACGCCAGGTTCAGAATCGAAACAAGCGGAACAGCTCGCAAATCTCGATGATTTCGTCGATTTTGAAGAAAACTAACCGTAATTTCCGTCCCGTATGAGATATTTCGACGTTTAAGCGCCCTTTTTACTCCATTTAACGTGCAGAATGTAATACACGCCAGTTTCAGAATCGAAACAATCGGAACAGCTCGCAAATCTCGATGATTTCGTCGATTTTGACGAAAACTATCCGCCATTTCCCTCCCGTTTGAGATAATTCGACATTTGAGCGCTCTTTTTACTCCATTTAACGTCAAGAACGTAATACACGCCAGTTTCAGAATCGAAACAAGCGGAACAGCTCGCAAATCTCGATGATTTTGTCGATTTTGACGAAAACTATCCGCCATTTCCTTCCCGTTTGAGATATTTCGACGTTTAAGCGCCCTTTTTACTCCATTTAACGTGCAGAATGTAATACACGCCAGTTTCAGAATCGAAACAAGCGGAACAGCTCGCAAATCTCGATGATTTCGTCGATTTTGACGAAAACTATCCGCCATTTCCTTCCCGTTTGAGATATTTCGACGTTTAAGCGCCCTTTTTACTCCATTAAACGTGCAGACTCTAATGCACTCCAGTTTCAGCCTCGAAACACGCTTGACAGCTCGCAAATCCCGATGATTTCGTCGATTTTGAAGAAAACTAACCGTAATTTCCTTCCCGTATGAGATATTTCGACGCTTAAGCGCTCTATTTACTCCATTAAACGTGCAGAATGTAATACGCGCCAGTTTCAGCTTCGAAACAATCGGAACAGCTCGCAAATCTCGATGATTTCGTCGATTTTGTCGAAAACTATCCGCCATTTCCCTCCCGTTTGAGATAACTCGACATTTGAGCGCTCTTTTTACTCCATTTAACGTCAAGAACGAAATACACGCCAGTTTCAGCGTCGAAACAAGCGGAACAGCTCGCAAATCTCGATGATTTCGTCGATTTTGACGAAAACTGTCCGCCATTTCCTTCCCGTATGAGATATTTCGACGTTTAAGCGCTCTTTTAACTCCATTAAACGTGCAGAATGTAATGCACGCCAGATTCAGCCTCGAAACAAGCTTGACAGCTCGCAAATCTCGATGATTTTGTCGATTTTGACGAAAACTATCCGCCATTTCCTTCCCGTATGAGATATTTCGACGCTTAAGCGCTCTGTTTACTCCATATAACGTGCAGAATGTAAAACGCGCCAGTTTCGGCGTCGAAACAAGCGGAACAGCTCGCAAATCTCGATGATTTTGTCGATTTTGACGAAAACGATCCGCCATTTCCTTCCCGTTTGAGATATTTCGACGTTTAAGCGCTCTTTTTACTCCATTAAACGTGCAGACTGTAATGCACTCCAGTTTCAGCCTCGAAACAAGCGGAACAGCTCGCAAATCTCGATGATTTCGTCGATTTTGAAGAAAACTAACCGTAATTTCCTTCCCGTATTAGATATTTCGACGCTTAAGCGCTCTGTTTACTCCATTAAACGTGCAGAATGTAATACGCGCCAGTTTCAGCTTCGAAACAATCGGAACAGCTCGCAAATCTCGATGATTTCGTCGATTTTGACGAAAACTATCCGCCATTTCCTTCCCGTTTGAGATATTTCGACGTTTAAGCGCCCTTTTTACTCCATTAAACGTGCAGAATGTAATGCACGCCAGATTCAGCCTCGAAACAAGCGGAACAGCTCGCAAATCTCGATGATTTCGTCGATTTTGACGAAAACTATCCGCCATTTCCCTCCCGTTTGAGATAATTCGACATTTGAGCGCTCTTTTTACTCCATTTAGCGTCAAGAACGTAATACACGCCAGTTTCAGAATCGAAACAAGCGGAACAGCTCGCAAATCTCGATGATTTTGTCGATTTTGACGAAAACTAACCGTAATTTCCGTCCCGTATGAGATATTTCGACGTTTTAGCGCCCTTTTTACTCCATTTAACGTGCAGAATGTAAAACGCGCCAGTTTCGGCGTCGAAACAAGCGGAACAGCTCGCAAATCTCGATGATTTTGTCGATTTTGACGAAAACTATCCGCCATTTCCTTCCCGTTTGAGATATTTCGACGTTTAAGCGCCCTTTTTACTCCATTAAACGTGCAGAATGTAATGCACGCCAGATTCAGCCTCGAAACAAGCTTGACATCTCGCAAATCTCGATGATTTCTTCGATTTTGAAGAAAACTAACCGTAATTTCCGTCCCGTATGAGATATTTCGACGTTTTAGCGCCCTTTTTACTCCATTTAACGTGCAGAATGTAATACGCGCCAGTTTCAGTATCGAAACAAGCGGAACAGCTCGCAAATCACGATGATTTCGTCGATTTTGAAGAAAACTAACCGTAATTTCCTTCCCGTATGAGATATTTCGACGCTTAAGCGCTCTATTTACTCCATTAAACGTGCAGAATGTAATACGCGCCAGTTTCAGCTTCGAAACAATCGGAACAGCTCGCAAATCTCGATGATTTCGTCGATTTTGTCGAAAACTATCCGCCATTTCCCTCCCGTTTGAGATAACTCGACATTTGAGCGCTCTTTTTACTCCATTTAACGTCAAGAACGAAATACACGCCAGTTTCAGCATCGAAACATGCGGAACAGCTCGCAAATCTCGATGATTTCGTCGATTTTGACGAAAACTGTCCGCCATTTCCTTCCCGTATGAGATATTTCGACGCTTAAGCGCTCTGTTTACTCCATATAACGTGCAGAATGTAAAACGCGCCAGTTTCGGCGTCGAAACAAGCGGAACAGCTCGCAAATCTCGATGATTTTGTCGATTTTGACGAAAACTATCCGCCATTTCCTTCCCGTTTGAGATATTTCGACGTTTAAGCGCTCTTTTTACTCCATTAAACGTGCAGACTGTAATGCACTCCAGTTTCAGCCTCGAAACAAGCGGAACAGCTCGCAAATCTCGATGATTTCGTCGATTTTGAAGAAAACTAACCGTAATTTCCTTCCCGTATTAGATATTTCGACGCTTAAGCGCTCTGTTTACTCCATTAAACGTGCAGAATGTAATACGCGCCAGTTTCAGCTTCGAAACAATCGGAACAGCTCGCAAATCTCGATGATTTCGTCGATTTTGACGAAAACTATCCGCCATTTCCTTCCCGTTTGAGATATTTCGACGTTTAAGCGCCCTTTTTACTCCATTAAACGTGCAGAATGTAATGCACGCCAGATTCAGCCTCGAAACAAGCGGAACAGCTCGCAAATCTCGATGATTTTGTCGATTTTGACGAAAACTATCCGCCATTTCCTTCCCGTTTGAGATATTTCGACGTTTAAGCACTCTTTTTACTCCATTAAACGTGCAGACTGTAATGCACTCCAGTTTCAGCCTCGAAACAAGCGGAACAGCTCGCAAATCTCGATGATTTCGTCGATTTTGAAGAAAACTAACCGTAATTTCCGTCCCGTATGAGATATTTCGACGTTTAAGCGCCCTTTTTACTCCATTTAACGTGCAGAATGTAATACACGCCAGTTTCAGAATCGAAACAATCGGAACAGCTCGCAAATCTCGATGATTTCGTCGATTTTGACGAAAACTATCCGCCATTTCCCTCCCGTTTGAGATAATTCGACATTTGAGCGCTCTTTTTACTCCATTTAACGTCAAGAACGTAATACACGCCAGTTTCAGAATCGAAACAAGCGGAACAGCTCGCAAATCTCGATGATTTTGTCGATTTTGACGAAAACTAACCGTAATTTCCGTCCCGTATGAGATATTTCGACGTTTTAGCGCCCTTTTTACTCCATTTAACGTGCAGAATGTAAAACGCGCCAGTTTCGGCGTCGAAACAAGCGGAACAGCTCGCAAATCTCGATGATTTTGTCGATTTTGACGAAAACTATCCGCCATTTCCTTCCCGTTTGAGATATTTCGACGTTTAAGCGCTCTTTTTACTCCATTAAACGTGCAGAATGTAATGCACGCCAGATTCAGCCTCGAAACAAGCTTGACATCTCGCAAATCTCGATGATTTCTTCGATTTTGAAGAAAACTAACCGTAATTTCCGTCCCGTATGAGATATTTCGACGTTTTAGCGCCCTTTTTACTCCATTTAACGTGCAGAATGTAATACGCGCCAGTTTCAGTATCGAAACAAGCGGAACAGCTCGCAAATCACGATGATTTCGTCGATTTTGACGAAAACTGTCCGCCATTTCCTTCCCGTATGAGATATTTCGACGTTTAAGCGCTCTGTTTACTCCATTTAACGTGCAGAATGTAATACACGCCAGGTTCAGAATCGAAACAAGCGGAACAGCTCGCAAATCTCGATGATTTCGTCGATTTTGAAGAAAACTAACAGTCACTTCCTTCCCGTATGAGATATTTCGACGTTTAAGCGCCCCTTTTACTCCATTTAACGTGCAGAATGTAATACACGCCAGTTTCAGAATCGAAACAAGCGGAACAGCTCGCAAATCTCGATGATTTCGTCGATTTTGACGAAAACTATCCGCCATTTCCTTCCCGTTTGAGATATTTCGACGTTTAAGCGCCCTTTTTACACCATTAAACGTGCAGACTCTAATGCACTCCAGTTTCAGCCTCGAAACACGCTTGACAGCTCGCAAATCTCGATGATTTCGTCGATTTTGAAGAAAACTAACCGTAATTTCCTTCCCGTATGAGATATTTCGACGCTTAAGCGCTCTATTTACTCCATTAAACGTGCAGAATGTAATACGCGCCAGTTTCAGCTTCGAAACAATCGGAACAGCTCGCAAATCTCGATGATTTCGTCGATTTTGTCGAAAACTATCTGCCATTTCCCTCCCGTTTGAGATAACTCGACATTTTAGCGCTCTTTTTACTCCATTTAACGTCAAGAACGAAATACACGCCAGTTTCAGCGTCGAAACAAGCGGAACAGCTCGCAAATCTCGATGATTTCGTCGATTTTGACGAAAACTCTCCGCCATTTCCTTCCCGTATGAGATATTTCGACGTTTAAGCGCTCTTTTAACTCCATTAAGCGTGCAGAATGTAATGCACGCCAGATTCAACCTCGAAACAAGCTTGACAGCTCGCAAATCTCGATGATTTTGTCGATTTTGACGAAAACTATCCGCCATTTCCTTCCCGTATGAGATATTTCGACTCTTAAGCGCTCTGTTTACTCCATATAACGTGCAGAATGTAAAACGCGAAAGTTTCGGCGTCGAAACAAGCGGAACAGCTCGCAAATCTCGATGATTTTGTCGATTTTGACGAAAACTATCCGCCTTTTCCTTCCTGTTTGAGATATTTCGACGTTTAAGCGCTCTTTTTACTCCATTAAACGTGCAGACTGTAATGCACTCCAGTTTCAGCCTCGAAAGAAGCGGAACAGCTCGCAAATCTCGATGATTTCGTCGATTTTGAAGAAAACTAACCGTAATTTCCTTCCCGTATTAGATATTTCGACGCTTAAGCGCTCTGTTTACTCCATTAAACGTGCAGAATGTAATACGCGCCAGTTTCAGCTTCGAAACAATCGGAACAGCTCGCAAATCTCGATGATTTCGTCGATTTTGACGAAAACTATCCGCCATTTCCTTCCCGTTTGAGATATTTCGACGTTTAAGCGCCCTTTTTACTCCATTAAACGTGCAGAATGTAATGCACGCCAGATTCAGCCTCGAAACAAGCGGAACAGCTCGCAAATCTCGATGATTTCGTCGATTTTGACGAAAACTATCCGCCATTTCCTTCCCGTTTGAGATATTTCGACGTTTAAGCGCCCTTTTTACTCCATTAAACGTGCAGAATGTAATGCACGCCAGATTCAGCCTCGAAACAAGCGGAACAGCTCGCAAATCTCGATGATTTTGTCGATTTTGACGAAAACTATCCGCCATTTCCTTCCCGTTTGAGATATTTCGACGTTTAAGCGCTCTTTTTACTCCATTAAACGTGCAGACTGTAATGCACTCCAGTTTCAGCCTCGAAACAAGCGGAACAGCTCGCAAATCTCGATGATTTCGTCGATTTTGACGAAAACTATCCGCCATTTCCTTCCCGTTTGAGATATTTCGACGTTTAAGCGCCCTTTTTACTCCATTAAACGTGCAGAATGTAATGCACGCCAGATTCAGCCTCGAAACAAGCGGAACAGCTCGCAAATCTCGATGATTTTGTCGATTTTGACGAAAACTATCCGCCATTTCCTTCCCGTTTGAGATATTTCGACGTTTAAGCGCCCTTTTTACTCCATTTAACGTGCAGAATGTAATACACGCCAGTTTCAGAATCGAAACAATCGGAACAGCTCGCAAATCTCGATGATTTCGTCGATTTTGACGAAAACTATCCGCCATTTCCTTCCCGTTTGAGATATTTCGACGTTTAAGCGCTCTTTTTACTCCATTAAACGTGCAGACTGTAATGCACTCCAGTTTCAGCCTCGAAACAAGCGGAACAGCTCGCAAATCTCGATGATTTCGTCGATTTTGACGAAAACTATCCGCCATTTCCTTCCCGTTTGAGATATTTCGACGTTTAAGCGCCCTTTTTACTCCATTAAACGTGCAGAATGTAATGCACGCCAGATTCAGCCTCGAAACAAGCGGAACAGCTCGCAAATCTCGATGATTTTGTCGATTTTGACGAAAACTATCCGCCATTTCCTTCCCGTTTGAGATATTTCGACGTTTAAGCGCCCTTTTTACTCCATTTAACGTGCAGAATGTAATACACGCCAGTTTCAGAATCGAAACAATCGGAACAGCTCGCAAATCTCGATGATTTCGTCGATTTTGACGAAAACTATCCGCCATTTCCCTCCCGTTTGAGATAATTCGACATTTGAGCGCTCTTTTTACTCCATTTAACGTCAAGAACGTAATACACGCCAGTTTCAGAATCGAAACAAGCGGAACAGCTCGCAAATCTCGATGATTTTGTCGATTTTGACGAAAACTAACCGTAATTTCCGTCCCGTATGAGATATTTCGACGTTTTAGCGCCCTTTTTACTCCATTTAACGTGCAGAATGTAAAACGCGCCAGTTTCGGCGTCGAAACAAGCGGAACAGCTCGCAAATCTCGATGATTTTGTCGATTTTGACGAAAACTATCCGCCATTTCCTTCCCGTTTGAGATATTTCGACGTTTAAGCGCTCTTTTTACTCCATTAAACGTGCAGAATGTAATGCACGCCAGATTCAGCCTCGAAACAAGCTTGACATCTCGCAAATCTCGATGATTTCTTCGATTTTGAAGAAAACTAACCGTAATTTCCGTCCCGTATGAGATATTTCGACGTTTTAGCGCCCTTTTTACTCCATTTAACGTGCAGAATGTAATACGCGCCAGTTTCAGTATCGAAACAAGCGGAACAGCTCGCAAATCACGATGATTTCGTCGATTTTGACGAAAACTGTCCGCCATTTCCTTCCCGTATGAGATATTTCGACGTTTAAGCGCTCTGTTTACTCCATTTAACGTGCAGAATGTAATACACGCCAGGTTCAGAATCGAAACAAGCGGAACAGCTCGCAAATCTCGATGATTTCGTCGATTTTGAAGAAAACTAACAGTCACTTCCTTCCCGTATGAGATATTTCGACGTTTAAGCGCCCCTTTTACTCCATTTAACGTGCAGAATGTAATACACGCCAGTTTCAGAATCGAAACAAGCGGAACAGCTCGCAAATCTCGATGATTTCGTCGATTTTGACGAAAACTATCCGCCATTTCCTTCCCGTTTGAGATATTTCGACGTTTAAGCGCCCTTTTTACACCATTAAACGTGCAGACTCTAATGCACTCCAGTTTCAGCCTCGAAACACGCTTGACAGCTCGCAAATCTCGATGATTTCGTCGATTTTGAAGAAAACTAACCGTAATTTCCTTCCCGTATGAGATATTTCGACGCTTAAGCGCTCTATTTACTCCATTAAACGTGCAGAATGTAATACGCGCCAGTTTCAGCTTCGAAACAATCGGAACAGCTCGCAAATCTCGATGATTTCGTCGATTTTGTCGAAAACTATCTGCCATTTCCCTCCCGTTTGAGATAACTCGACATTTTAGCGCTCTTTTTACACCATTTAACGTCAAGAACGAAATACACGCCAGTTTCAGCGTCGAAACAAGCGGAACAGCTCGCAAATCTCGATGATTTCGTCGATTTTGACGAAAACTCTCCGCCATTTCCTTCCCGTATGAGATATTTCGACGTTTAAGCGCTCTTTTAACTCCATTAAGCGTGCAGAATGTAATGCACGCCAGATTCAACCTCGAAACAAGCTTGACAGCTCGCAAATCTCGATGATTTTGTCGATTTTGACGAAAACTATCCGCCATTTCCTTCCCGTATGAGATATTTCGACTCTTAAGCGCTCTGTTTACTCCATATAACGTGCAGAATGTAAAACGCGAAAGTTTCGGCGTCGAAACAAGCGGAACAGCTCGCAAATCTCGATGATTTTGTCGATTTTGACGAAAACTATCCGCCTTTTCCTTCCTGTTTGAGATATTTCGACGTTTAAGCGCTCTTTTTACTCCATTAAACGTGCAAACTGTAATGCACTCCAGTTTCAGCCTCGAAATAAGCGGAACAGCTCGCAAATCTCGATGATTTCGTCGATTTTGAAGAAAACTAACCGTAATTTCCTTCCCGTATTAGATATTTCGACGCTTAAGCGCTCTGTTTACTCCATTAAACGTGCAGAATGTAATACGCGCCAGTTTCAGCTTCGAAACAATCGGAACAGCTCGCAAATCTCGATGATTTCGTCGATTTTGACGAAAACTATCCGCCATTTCCTTCCCGTTTGAGATATTTCGACGTTTAAGCGCCCTTTTTACTCCATTAAACGTGCAGAATGTAATGCACGCCAGATTCAGCCTCGAAACAAGCGGAACAGCTCGCAAATCTCGATGATTTCGTCGATTTTGACGAAAACTATCCGCCATTTCCTTCCCGTTTGAGATATTTCGACGTTTAAGCGCCCTTTTTACTCCATTAAACGTGCAGAATGTAATGCACGCCAGATTCAGCCTCGAAACAAGCGGAACAGCTCGCAAATCTCGATGATTTTGTCGATTTTGACGAAAACTATCCGCCATTTCCTTCCCGTTTGAGATATTTCGACGTTTAAGCGCTCTTTTTACTCCATTAAACGTGCAGACTGTAATGCACTCCAGTTTCAGCCTCGAAACAAGCGGAACAGCTCGCAAATCTCGATGATTTCGTCGATTTTGACGAAAACTATCCGCCATTTCCTTCCCGTTTGAGATATTTCGACGTTTAAGCGCCCTTTTTACTCCATTAAACGTGCAGAATGTAATGCACGCCAGATTCAGCCTCGAAACAAGCGGAACAGCTCGCAAATCTCGATGATTTTGTCGATTTTGACGAAAACTATCCGCCATTTCCTTCCCGTTTGAGATATTTCGACGTTTAAGCGCTCTTTTTACTCCATTAAACGTGCAGACTGTAATGCACTCCAGTTTCAGCCTCGAAACAAGCGGAACAGCTCGCAAATCTCGATGATTTCGTCGATTTTGAAGAAAACTAACCGTAATTTCCGTCCCGTATGAGATATTTCGACGTTTAAGTGCTCTTTTAACTCCATTAAGCGTGCAGAATGTAATGCACGCCAGATTCAACCTCGAAACAAGCTTGGCAGCTCGCAAATCTCGATGATTTTGTCGATTTTGACGAAAACTATCCGCCATTTCCTTCCCGTATGAGATATTTCGACTCTTAAGCGCTCTGTTTACTCCATATAACGTGCAGAATGTAAAACGCGAAAGTTTCGGCGTCGAAACAAGCGGAACAGCTCGCAAATCTCGATGATTTTGTCGATTTTGACGAAAACTATCCGCCTTTTCCTTCCCGTTTGAGATATTTCGACGTTTAAGCGCTCTTTTTACTCCATTAAACGTGCAGACTGTAATGCACTCCAGTTTCAGCCTCGAAATAAGCGGAACAGCTCGCAAATCTCGATGATTTCGTCGATTTTGAAGAAAACTAACCGTAATTTCCTTCCCGTATTAGATATTTCGACGCTTAAGCGCTCTGTTTACTCCATTAAACGTGCAGAATGTAATACGCGCCAGTTTCAGCTTCGAAACAATCGGAACAGCTCGCAAATCTCGATGATTTCGTCGATTTTGACGAAAACTATCCGCCATTTCCTTCCCGTTTGAGATATTTCGACGTTTAAGCGCCCTTTTTACTCCATTAAACGTGCAGAATGTAATGCACGCCAGATTCAGCCTCGAAACAAGCGGAACAGCTCGCAAATCTCGATGATTTTGTCGATTTTGACGAAAACTATCCGCCATTTCCTTCCCGTTTGAGATATTTCGACGTTTAAGCGCTCTTTTTACTCCATTAAACGTGCAGACTGTAATGCACTCCAGTTTCAGCCTCGAAACAAGCGGAACAGCTCGCAAATCTCGATGATTTCGTCGATTTTGAAGAAAACTAACCGTAATTTCCGTCCCGTATGAGATATTTCGACGTTTAAGTGCTCTTTTTACTGCATTTAACGTGCAGAATGTAATACACGCCAGTTTCAGAATCGACACAAGCGGAACAGCTCGCAAATCTCGATGATTTCGTCGATTTTGAAGAAAACTAACAGTCACTTATATCCCGTTTCAGATATTTCGACGTTTAAGCGCCCTTTTTACTCCATTAAACGTGCAGAATGTAATGCACGCCAGATTCAGCCTCGAAACAAGCGGAACAGCTCGCAAATCTCGATGATTTTGTCGATTTTGACGAAAACTATCCGCCATTTCCTTCCCGTTTGAGATATTTCGACGTTTAAGCGCTCTTTTTACTCCATTAAACGTGCAGACTGTAATGCACTCCAGTTTCAGCCTCGAAACAAGCGGAACAGCTCGCAAATCTCGATGATTTCGTCGATTTTGACGAAAACTATCCGCCATTTCCTTCCCGTTTGAGATATTTCGACGTTTAAGCGCCCTTTTTACTCCATTAAACGTGCAGAATGTAATGCACGCCAGATTCAGCCTCGAAACAAGCGGAACAGCTCGCAAATCTCGATGATTTTGTCGATTTTGACGAAAACTATCCGCCATTTCCTTCCCGTTTGAGATATTTCGACGTTTAAGCGCTCTTTTTACTCCATTAAACGTGCAGACTGTAATGCACTCCAGTTTCAGCCTCGAAACAAGCGGAACAGCTCGCAAATCTCGATGATTTCGTCGATTTTGAAGAAAACTAACCGTAATTTCCGTCCCGTATGAGATATTTCGACGTTTAAGTGCTCTTTTTACTGCATTTAACGTGCAGAATGTAATACACGCCAGTTTCAGAATCGACACAAGCGGAACAGCTCGCAAATCTCGATGATTTCGTCGATTTTGAAGAAAACTAACAGTCACTTATATCCCGTTTCAGATATTTCGACGTTTAAGCGCCCTTTTTACTCCATTTAACGTGCAGAATGTAATACACGCCAGTTTCAGAATCGAAACAATCGGAACAGCTCGCAAATCTCGATGATTTCGTCGATTTTGAGGAAAACTATCCGCCATTTCCCTCCCGTTTGAGATAATTCGACATTTGAGCGCTCTTTTTACTCCATTTAACGTCAAGAACGTAATACACGCCAGTTTCAGAATCGAAACAAGCGGAACAGCTCGCAAATCTCGATGATTTTGTCGATTTTGACGAAAACTAACCGTAATTTCCGTCCCGTATGAGATATTTCGACGTTTTAGCGCCCTTTTTACTCCATTTAACGTGCAGAATGTAAAACGCGCCAGTTTCGGCGTCGAAACAAGCGGAACAGCTCGCAAATCTCGATGATTTTGTCGATTTTGACGAAAACTATCCGCCATTTCCTTCCCGTTTGAGATATTTCGACGTTTAAGCGCTCTTTTTACTCCATTAAACGTGCAGAATGTAATGCACGCCAGATTCAGCCTCGAAACAAGCTTGACATCTCGCAAATCTCGATGATTTCTTCGATTTTGAAGAAAACTAACCGTAATTTCCGTCCCGTATGAGATATTTCGACGTTTTAGCGCCCTTTTTACTCCATTTAACGTGCAGAATGTAATACGCGCCAGTTTCAGTATCGAAACAAGCGGAACAGCTCGCAAATCACGATGATTTCGTCGATTTTGACGAAAACTGTCCGCCATTTCCTTCCCGTATGAGATATTTCGACGTTTAAGCGCTCTGTTTACTCCATTTAACGTGCAGAATGTAATACACGCCAGTTTCAGAATCGAAACAAGCGGAACAGCTCGCAAATCTCGATGATTTCGTCGATTTTGAAGAAAACTAACAGTCACTTCCTTCCCGTATGAGATATTTCGACGTTTAAGCGCCCTTTTTACTCCATTTAACGTGCAGAATGTAATACACGCCAGTTTCAGAATCGAAACAAGCGGAACAGCTCGCAAATCTCGATGATTTCGTCGATTTTGACGAAAACTATCCGCCATTTCCTTCCCGTTTGAGATATTTCGACGTTTAAGCGCCCTTTTTACACCATTAAACGTGCAGACTCTAATGCACTCCAGTTTCAGCCTCGAAACACGCTTGACTGCTCGCAAATCTCGATGATTTCGTCGATTTTGAAGAAAACTAACCGTAATTTCCTTCCCGTATGAGATATTTCGACGCTTAAGCGCTCTATTTACTCCATTAAACATGCAGAATGTAATACGCGCCAGTTTCAGCTTCGAAACAATCGGAACAGCTCGCAAATCTCGATGATTTCGTCGATTTTGTCGAAAACTATCCGCCATTTCCCTCCCGTTTGAGATAACTCGACATTTGAGCGCTCTTTTTACTCCATTTAACGTCAAGAACGAAATACACGCCAGTTTCAGCGTCGAAACAAGCGGAACAGCTCGCAAATCTCGATGATTTCGTCGATTTTGACGAAAACTGTCCGCCATTTCCTTCCCGTATGAGATATTTCGACGTTTAAGCGCTCTTTTAACTCCATTAAGCGTGCAGAATGTAATGCACGCCAGATTCAACCTCGAAACAAGCTTGGCAGCTCGCAAATCTCGATGATTTTGTCGATTTTGACGAAAACTATCCGCCATTTCCTTCCCGTATGAGATATTTCGACTCTTAAGCGCTCTGTTTACTCCATATAACGTGCAGAATGTAAAACGCGAAAGTTTCGGCGTCGAAACAAGCGGAACAGCTCGCAAATCTCGATGATTTAGTCGATTTTGACGAAAACTATCCGCCTTTTCCTTCCCGTTTGAGATATTTCGACGTTTAAGCGCTCTTTTTACTCCATTAAACGTGCAGACTGTAATGCACTCCAGTTTCAGCCTCGAAATAAGCGGAACAGCTCGCAAATCTCGATGATTTCGTCGATTTTGAAGAAAACTAACCGTAATTTCCTTCCCGTATTAGATATTTCGACGCTTAAGCGCTCTGTTTACTCCATTAAACGTGCAGAATGTAATACGCGCCAGTTTCAGCTTCGAAACAATCGGAACAGCTCGCAAATCTCGATGATTTCGTCGATTTTGACGAAAACTATCCGCCATTTCCTTCCCGTTTGAGATATTTCGACGTTTAAGCGCCCTTTTTACTCCATTAAACGTGCAGAATGTAATGCACGCCAGATTCAGCCTCGAAACAAGCGGAACAGCTCGCAAATCTCGATGATTTCGTCGATTTTGACGAAAACTATCCGCCATTTCCTTCCCGTTTGAGATATTTCGACGTTTAAGCGCCCTTTTTACTCCATTAAACGTGCAGAATGTAATGCACGCCAGATTCAGCCTCGAAACAAGCGGAACAGCTCGCAAATCTCGATGATTTTGTCGATTTTGACGAAAACTATCCGCCATTTCCTTCCCGTTTGAGATATTTCGACGTTTAAGCGCTCTTTTTACTCCATTAAACGTGCAGACTGTAATGCACTCCAGTTTCAGCCTCGAAACAAGCGGAATAGCTCGCAAATCTCGATGATTTCGTCGATTTTGACGAAAACTATCCGCCATTTCCCTCCCGTTTGAGATAATTCGACATTTGAGCGCTCTTTTTACTCCATTCAACGTCAAGAACGTAATACACGCCAGTTTCAGAATCGAAACAAGCGGAACAGCTCGCAAATCTCGATGATTTTGTCGATTTTGACGAAAACTATCCGCCATTTCTTTCCCGTATGAGATATTTCGACGTTTAAGCGCTCTTTTTACTCCATTAAACGTGCAGAATGTAATGCACGCCAGATTCAGCCTCGAAACAAGCTTGACATCTCGCAAATCTCGATGATTTCTTCGATTTTGAAGAAAACTAACCGTAATTTCCGTCCCGTATGAGATATTTCGACGTTTTAGCGCCCTTTTTACTCCATTTAACGTGCAGAATGTAATACGCGCCAGTTTCAGTATCGAAACAACCGGAACAGTTCGCAAATCACGATGATTTCGTCGATTTTGACGAAAACTGTCCGCCATTTCCTTCCCGTATGAGATATTTCGACGTTTAAGCGCTCTGTTTACTCCATATAACGTGCAGAATGTAAAACGCGCCAGTTTCGGCGTCGAAACAAGCGGAACAGCTCGCAAATCTCGATGATTTTGTCGATTTTGAAGAAAACTATCCGCCATTTCCTTCCCGTTTGAGATATTTCGACGTTTAAGCGCTCTTTTTACTCCATTAAACGTGCAGACTGTAATGCACTCCAGTTTCAGCCTCGAAACAAGCGGAACAGCTCGCAAATCTCGATGATTTCGTCGATTTTGAAGAAAACTAACCGTAATTTCCTTCCCGTATTAGATATTTCGACGCTTAAGCGCTCTGTTTACTCCATTAAACGTGCAGAATGTAATACGCGCCAGTTTCAGCTTCGAAACAATCGGAACAGCTCGCAAATCTCGATGATTTCGTCGATTTTGACGAAAACTATCCGCCATTTCCCTCCCGTTTGAGATAATTCGACATTTGAGCGCTCTTTTTATTCCATTTAACGTCAAGAACGTAATACACGCCAGTTTCAGAATCGAAACAAGCGGAACAGCCCGCAAATCTCGATGATTTCGTCGATTTTGACGAAAACTGTCCGCCATTTCCTTCCCGTTTGAGATAACTCGACATTTGAGCGCTCTTTTTACTCCATTTAACGTCAAGAACGAAATACACGCCAGTTTCAGCTTCGAAACAAGCGGAACAGCTCGCAAATCTCGATGATTTCGTCGATTTTGACGAAAACTGTCCGCCATTTCCTTCCCGTATGAGATATTTCGAAGTTTAAGCGCTCTTTTAACTCCATTAAACGTGCAGAATGTAATGAACGCCAGATTCAGCCTCGAAACAAGCTTGACAGCTCGCAAATCTCGATGATTTTGTCGATTTTGACGAAAACTATCCGCCATTTCCTTCCCGTATGAGATATTTCGACGCTTAAGCGCTCTGTTTACTCCATATAACGTGCAGAATGTAAAACGCGCCAGTTTCGGCGTCGAAACAAGCGGAACAGCTCGCAAATCTCGATGATTTTGTCGATTTTGACGAAAACTATCCGCCATTTCCTTCCCGTTTGAGATATTTCGACGTTTAAGCGCTCTTTTTACTCCATTAAACGTGCAGACTGTAATGCACTCCAGTTTCAGCCTCGAAAACAAGCGGAACAGCTCGCAAATCTCGATGATTTCGTCGATTTTGACGAAAACTATCCGCCATTTCCTTCCCGTTTGAGATATTTCGACGTTTAAGCGCTCTTTTTACTCCATTAAACGTGCAGACTGTAATGCACTCCAGTTTCAGCCTCGAAACAAGCGGAACAGCTCGCAAATCTCGATGATTTCGTCGATTTTGAAGAAAACTAACCGTAATTTCCGTCCGTATGAGATATTTCGAGGTTTAAGTGCTCTTTTTACTGCATTTAACGTGCAGAATGTAATACACGCCAGTTTCAGAATCCACACAAGCGGAAACAGCTCGCAATTCTCGATGATTTCGTCGATTTTGAAGAAAACTAACAGTCACTTATATCCCGTTTCAGATATTTCGACGTTTAAGCGCCCTTTTTACTCCATTTAACGTGCAGAATGTAATACACGCCAGTTTCAGAATCGAAACAATCGGAACAGCTCGCAAATCTCGATGATTTCGTCGATTTTGACGAAAACTATCCGCCATTTCCCTCCCGTTTGAGATAATTCGACATTTGAGCGCTCTTTTTACTCCATTTAACGTCAAGAACGTAATACACGCCAGTTTCAGCATCGAAACAAGCGGAACAGCTCGCAAATCTCGATGATTTTGTCGATTTTGACGAAAACTATCCGCCATTTCCTTCCCGTTTGAAATATTTCGACGTTTAAGCGCTCTTTTTACTCCATTAAACGTGCAGAATGTAATGCACGCCAGATTCAGCCTCGAAGCAAGCTTGACATCTCGCAAATCTCGATGATTTCTTCGATTTTGAAGAAAACTAACCGTAATTTCCGTCCCGTATGAGATATTTCGACGTTTTAGCGCCCTTTTTACTCCATTTAACGTGCAGAATGTAATACGCGCCAGTTTCAGTATCGAAACAAGCGGAACAGCTCGCAAATCACGATGATTTCGTCGATTTTGACGAAAACTATCCGCCATTTCCTTCCCGTATGAGATATTTCGACGTTTAAGCGCTCTGTTTACTCCATATAACGTGCAAATGTAAAACGCGCCAGTTTCGGCGTCGAAACAAGCGGAACAGCTCGCAAATCTCGATGATTTTGTCGATTTTGACGAAAACTATCCGCCATTTCCTTCCCGTTTGAGATATTTCGACGTTTAAGCGCTCTTTTTACTCCATTAAACGTGCAGACTGTAATGCACTCCAGTTTCAGCGTCGAAACAAGCGGAACAGCTCGCAAATCTCGATGATTTCGTCGATTTTGAAGAAAACTAACCGTAACTTCCTTCCCGTATTAGATATTTCGACGCTTAAGCGCTCTGTTTACTCCATTAAACGTGCAGAATGTAATACGCGCCAGTTTCAGCTTCGAAACAATCGGAACAGCTCGCAAATCTCGATGATTTCGTCGATTTTGACGAAAACTATCCGCCATTTCCTTCCCGTTTGAGATATTTCGACGTTTAAGCGCCCTTTTTACTCCATATAACGTGCAGAATGTAATACACGCCAGTTTCAGAATCGAAACAAGCGGAACAGCTCGCAGATCTCGATGATTTCGTCGATTTTGACGAAAACTATCCGCCATTTCCTTCCCGTTTGAGATATTTCGACGTTTAAGCGCCCTTTTTACCCCATTAAACGTGCAGAATGTAATACACTCCAGCTTCAGCCTCGAAACAAGCGGAACATCTCGCAAATCTCGATGATTTCGTCGATTTTGAAGAAAACTAACCGTAATTTCCGTCCCGTATGAGATATTTCGACGTTTAAGCGCTCTTTTTACTGCATTTAACGTGCAGAATGTAATACACGCCAGTTTCAGAATCGAAACCATCGGAACAGCTCGCAAATCTCGATGATTTCGTCGATTTTGACGAAAACTATCCGCCATTTCCCTCCCGTTTGAGATAATTCGACATTTGAGCGCTCTTTTTATGCCATTTAACGTCAAGAACGTAATACACGCCAGTTTCAGAATCGAAACAAGCGGAACAGCTCGCAAATCTCGATGATTTCGTCGATTTTGACGAAAACTGTCCGCCATTTCCTTCCCGTTTGAGATATTTCGACGTTTAAGCGCTCTTTTTACTCCATTAAACGTGCAGAATGTAATGCACGCCAGATTCAGCCTCGAAACAAGCTTGACATCACGCAAATCTCGATGATTTCGTCGATTTTGAAGAAAACTAACCGTAATTTCCGTCCCGTATGAGATATTTCGACGTTTTAGCGCCCTTTTTACTCCATTTAACGTGCAGAATGTAAAACGCGCCAGTTTCGGCGTCGAAACAAGCGGAACAGCTCGCAAATCTCGATGATTTTGTCGATTTTGACGAAAACTATCCGCCATTTCCTTCCCGTTTGAGATATTTCGACGTTTAAGCGCTCTTTTTACTCCATTAAACGTGCAGACTCTAATGCACTCCAGTTTCAGCCTCGAAACACGCTTGACAGCTCGCAAATCTCGATGATTTCGTCGATTTTGAAGAAAACTAACCGTAATTTCCGTCCCGTATGAGATATTTCGACGCTTAAGCGCTCTATTTACTCCATTAAACGTGCAGAATGTAATACGCGCCAGTTTCAGCTTCGAAACAATCGGAACAGCTCGCAAATCTCGATGATTTCGTCGATTTTGTCGAAAACTATCCGCCATTTCCCTCCCGTTTGAGATAACTCGACATTTGAGCGCTCTTTTTACTCCATTTAACGTCAAGAACGAAATACACGCCAGTTTCAGCGTCGAAACAAGCGGAACAGCTCGCAAATCTCGATGATTTCGTCGATTTTGACGAAAACTATCCGCCATTTCCTTCCCGTTTGAAATATTTCGACGTTTAAGCGCTCTTTTTACTCCATTAAACGTGCAGAATGTAATGCACGCCAGATTCAGCCTCGAAGCAAGCTTGACATCTCGCAAATCTCGATGATTTCTTCGATTTTGAAGAAAACTAACCGTAATTTCCGTCCCGTATGAGATATTTCGACGTTTTAGCGCCCTTTTTACTCCATTTAACGTGCAGAATGTAATACGCGCCAGTTTCAGTATCGAAACAAGCGGAACAGCTCGCAAATCACGATGATTTCGTCGATTTTGACGAAAACTATCCGCCATTTCCCTCCCGTTTGAGATAATTCGACATTTGAGCGCTCTTTTTATTCCATTTAACGTCAAGAACGTAATACACGCCAGTTTCAGAATCGAAACAAGCGGAACAGCTCGCAAATCTCGATGATTTCGTCGATTTTGACGAAAACTGTCCGCCATTTCCTTCCCGTTTGAGATATTTCGACGTTTAAGCGCTCTTTTTACTCCATTAAACGTGCAGAATGTAATGCACGCCAGATTCAGCCTCGAAACAAGCTTGACATCACGCAAATCTCGATGATTTCGTCGATTTTGAAGAAAACTAACCGTAATTTCCGTCCCGTATGAGATATTTCGACGTTTTAGCGCCCTTTTTACTCCATTTAACGTGCAGAATGTAAAACGCGCCAGTTTCGGCGTCGAAACAAGCGGAACAGCTCGCAAATCTCGATGATTTTGTCGATTTTGACGAAAACTATCGGCCATTTCCTTCCCGTTTGAGATATTTCGACGTTTAAGCGCTCTTTTTACTCCATTAAACGTGCAGACTCTAATGCACTCCAGTTTCAGCCTCGAAACACGCTTGACAGCTCGCAAATCTCGATGATTTCGTCGATTTTGAAGAAAACTAACCGTAATTTCCGTCCCGTATGAGATATTTCGACGTTTAAGCGCTCTTTTTACTCCATTAAACGTGCAGAATGTAATGCACGCCAGATTCAGCCTCGAAACAAGCTTGACATCACGCAAATCTCGATGATTTCGTCGATTTTGAAGAAAACTAACCGTAATTTCCGTCCCGTATGAGATATTTCGACGTTTTAGCGCCCTTTTTACTCCATTTAACGTGCAGAATGTAAAACGCGCCAGTTTCGGCGTCGAAACAAGCGGAACAGCTCGCAAATCTCGATGATTTTGTCGATTTTGACGAAAACTATCCGCCATTTCCTTCCCGTTTGAGATATTTCGACGTTTAAGCGCTCTTTTTACTCCATTAAACGTGCAGACTCTAATGCACTCCAGTTTCAGCCTCGAAACACGCTTGACAGCTCGCAAATCTCGATGATTTCGTCGATTTTGAAGAAAACTAACCGTAATTTCCGTCCCGTATGAGATATTTCGACGCTTAAGCGCTCTATTTACTCCATTAAACGTGCAGAATGTAATACGCGCCAGTTTCAGCTTCGAAACAATCGGAACAGCTCGCAAATCTCGATGATTTCGTCGATTTTGTCGAAAACTATCCGCCATTTCCCTCCCGTTTGAGATAACTCGACATTTGAGCGCTCTTTTTACTCCATTTAACGTCAAGAACGAAATACACGCCAGTTTCAGCGTCGAAACAAGCGGAACAGCTCGCAAATCTCGATGATTTCGTCGATTTTGACGAAAACTATCCGCCATTTCCTTCCCGTTTGAAATATTTCGACGTTTAAGCGCTCTTTTTACTCCATTAAACGTGCAGAATGTAATGCACGCCAGATTCAGCCTCGAAGCAAGCTTGACATCTCGCAAATCTCGATGATTTCTTCGATTTTGAAGAAAACTAACCGTAATTTCCGTCCCGTATGAGATATTTCGACGTTTTAGCGCCCTTTTTACTCCATTTAACGTGCAGAATGTAATACGCGCCAGTTTCAGTATCGAAACAAGCGGAACAGCTCGCAAATCACGATGATTTCGTCGATTTTGACGAAAACTATCCGCCATTTCCCTCCCGTTTGAGATAATTCGACATTTGAGCGCTCTTTTTATTCCATTTAACGTCAAGAACGTAATACACGCCAGTTTCAGAATCGAAACAAGCGGAACAGCTCGCAAATCTCGATGATTTCGTCGATTTTGACGAAAACTGTCCGCCATTTCCTTCCCGTTTGAGATATTTCGACGTTTAAGCGCTCTTTTTACTCCATTAAACGTGCAGAATGTAATGCACGCCAGATTCAGCCTCGAAACAAGCTTGACATCACGCAAATCTCGATGATTTCGTCGATTTTGAAGAAAACTAACCGTAATTTCCGTCCCGTATGAGATATTTCGACGTTTTAGCGCCCTTTTTACTCCATTTAACGTGCAGAATGTAAAACGCGCCAGTTTCGGCGTCGAAACAAGCGGAACAGCTCGCAAATCTCGATGATTTTGTCGATTTTGACGAAAACTATCGGCCATTTCCTTCCCGTTTGAGATATTTCGACGTTTAAGCGCTCTTTTTACTCCATTAAACGTGCAGACTCTAATGCACTCCAGTTTCAGCCTCGAATCACGCTTGACAGCTCGCAAATCTCGATGATTTCGTCGATTTTGAAGAAAACTAACCGTAATTTCCGTCCCGTATGAGATATTTCGACGCTTAAGCGCTCTATTTACTCCATTAAACGTGCAGAATGTAATACGCGCCAGTTTCAGCTTCGAAACAATCGGAACAGCTCGCAAATCTCGATGATTTCGTCGATTTTGTCGAAAACTATCCGCCATTTCCCTCCCGTTTGAGATATTTCGACGTTTAAGCGCCCTTTTTACTCCATATAACGTGCAGAATGTAATACACGCCAGTTTCAGAATCGAAACAAGCGGAACAGCTCGCAAATCTCGATGATTTCGTCGATTTTGAAGAACACTAACCGTAATTTCCTTCCCGTATTAGATATTTCGACGCTTAAGCGCTCTGTTTACTCCATTAAACGTGCAGAATGTAATACGCGCCAGTTTCAGCTTCGAAACAATCGGAACAGCTCGCAAATCTCGATGATTTCGTCGATTTTGACGAAAACTATCCGCCATTTCCTTCCCGTTTGAGATATTTCGACGTTTAAGCGCTCTTTTTACTCCATTAAACGTGCAGACTGTAATGCACTCCAGTTTCAGCCTCGAAACAAGCGGAACAGCTCGCAAATCTCGATGATTTCGTCGATTTTGAAGAAAACTAACCGTAATTTCCGTCCCGTATGAGATATTTCGACGTTTAAGCGCCCTTTTTACGCCATTAAACGTGCAGAATGTAATACACGCCAGATTCAGCCTCGAAACAAGCTTGACATCACGCAAATCTCGATGATTTCGTCGATTTTGAAGAAAACTAACCGTAATTTCCGTCCCGTATGAGATATTTCGACGTTTTAGCGCCCTTTTTACTCCATTTAACGTGCAGAATGTAATAAACAACCGTTTAACCGTCGAAACAAGCGGAACAGCTCGCAAATCTCGATGATTTCGTCGATTTTGATGAAAACTGACCGTCATTTCCTTCCCGTTTGAGATATTTCGACGTTTAAGCGCTCTTTTTACTCCTTTTTACGTGCAGAATGTAATAAACATCCGTTTAACCGTCGAGACAAGCGGAACAGCTCGCAAATCTCGATGATTTCGTCGATTTTGATGAAAACTGACCGTCATTTCCTTCCCGTTTGAGATATTTCGACGTTTAAGCGCTCCTTTTACTCCTTTTTACGTGCAGAATGTAATAAACAACCGTTTAACCGTCGAAACAAGCGGAACAGCTCGCAAATCTCGATGATTTCGTCGATTTTGAAGAAAACTAACCGTAATTTCCGTCCCGTATGAGATATTTCAACGTTTAAGTGCTCTTTTTACTGCATTTAACGTGCAGAATGTAATACACGCCAGTTTCAGAATCGACACAAGCGGAACAGCTCGCAAATCTCGATGATTTCGTCGATTTTGAAGAAAACTAACAGTCACTTATATCCCGTTTCAGATATTTCGACGTTTAAGCGCCCTTTTTACTCCATTTAACGTGCAGAATGTAATACACGCCAGTTTCAGAATCGAAACAATCGGAACAGCTCGCAAATCTCGATGATTTCGTCGATTTTGACGAAAACTATCCGCCATTTCCCTCCCGTTTGAGATAATTCGACATTTGAGCGCTCTTTTTACTCCATTTAACGTCAAGAACGTAATACACGCCAGTTTCAGAATCGAAACAAGCGGAACAGCTCGCAAATCTCGATGATTTTGTCGATTTTGACGAAAACTATCCGCCATTTCCTTCCCGTATGAGATATTTCGACGTTTAAGCGCTCTTTTTACTCCATTAAACGTGGAGAATGTAATGCACGCCAGATTCAGCCTCGAAACAAGCTTGACATCACGCAAATCTCGATGATTTCGTCGATTTTGAAGAAAACTAACCGTAATTTCCGTCCCGTATGAGATATTTCGACGTTTTAGCGCCCTTTTTACTCCATTTAACGTGCAGAATGTAAAACGCGCCAGTTTCGGCGTCGAAACAAGCGGAACAGCTCGCAAATCTCGATGATTTTGTCGATTTTGACGAAAACTATCCGCCATTTCCTTCCCGTTTGAGATATTTCGACGTTTAAGCGCTCTGTTTACTCCATATAACGTGCAGAATGTAAAACGCGCCAGTTTCGGCGTCGAAACAAGCGGAACAGCTCGCAAATCTCGATGATTTTGTCGATTTTGACGAAAACTATCCGCCATTTCCTTCCCGTTTGAGATATTTCGACGTTTAAGCGCTCTTTTTACTCCATTAAACGTGCAGACTGTAATGCACTCCAGTTTCAGCCTCGAAACAAGCGGAACAGCTCGCAAATCTCGATGATTTCGTCGATTTTGAAGAAAACTAACAGTCACTTATATCCCGTTTCAGATATTTCGACGTTTAAGCGCCCTTTTTACTCCATTTAACGTGCAGAATGTAATACACGCCAGTTTCAGAATCGAAACAAGCGGAACAGCTCGCAAATCTCGATGATTTCGTCGATTTTGAAGAAAACTAACAGTCACTTATATCCCGTTTCAGATATTTCGACGTTTAAGCGCCCTTTTTACTCCATTTAACGTGCAGAATGTAATACACGCCAGTTTCAGAATCGAAACAATCGGAACAGCTCGCAAATCTCGATGATTTCGTCGATTTTGACGAAAACTATCCGCCATTTCCCTCCCGTTTGAGATAATTCGACATTTGAGCGCTCTTTTTACTCCATTTAACGTCAAGAACGTAATACACGCCAGTTTCAGAATCGAAACAAGCGGAACAGCTCGCAAATCTCGATGATTTTGTCGATTTTGACGAAAACTATCCGCCATTTCCTTCCCGTATGAGATATTTCGACGTTTAAGCGCTCTTTTTACTCCATTAAACGTGGAGAATGTAATGCACGCCAGATTCAGCCTCGAAACAAGCTTGACATCACGCAAATCTCGATGATTTCGTCGATTTTGAAGAAAACTAACCGTAATTTCCGTCCCGTATGAGATATTTCGACGTTTTAGCGCCCTTTTTACTCCATTTAACGTGCAGAATGTAAAACGCGCCAGTTTCGGCGTCGAAACAAGCGGAACAGCTCGCAAATCTCGATGATTTTGTCGATTTTGACGAAAACTATCCGCCATTTCCTTCCCGTTTGAGATATTTCGACGTTTAAGCGCTCTGTTTACTCCATATAACGTGCAGAATGTAAAACGCGCCAGTTTCGGCGTCGAAACAAGCGGAACAGCTCGCAAATCTCGATGATTTTGTCGATTTTGACGAAAACTATCCGCCATTTCCTTCCCGTTTGAGATATTTCGACGTTTAAGCGCTCTTTTTACTCCATTAAACGTGCAGACTGTAATGCACTCCAGTTTCAGCCTCGAAACAAGCGGAACAGCTCGCAAATCTCGATGATTTCGTCGATTTTGAAGAAAACTAACAGTCACTTATATCCCGTTTCAGATATTTCGACGTTTAAGCGCCCTTTTTACTCCATTTAACGTGCAGAATGTAATACACGCCAGTTTCAGAATCGAAACAATCGGAACAGCTCGCAAATCTCGATGATTTCGTCGATTTTGACGAAAACTATCCGCCATTTCCCTCCCGTTTGAGATAATTCGACATTTGAGCGCTCTTTTTATTCCATTTAACGTCAAGAACGTAATACACGCCAGTTTCAGAATCGAAACAAGCGGAACAGCTCGCAAATCTCGATGATTTCGTCGATTTTGACGAAAACTGTCCGCCATTTCCTTCCCGTTTGAGATATTTCGACGTTTAAGCGCTCTTTTTACTCCATTAAACGTGCAGAATGTAATGCACGCCAGATTCAGCCTCGAAACAAGCTTGACATCACGCAAATCTCGATGATTTCGTCGATTTTGAAGAAAACTAACCGTAATTTCCGTCCCGTATGAGATATTTCGACGTTTTAGCGCCCTTTTTACTCCATTTAACGTGCAGAATGTAAGACGCGCCAGTTTCGGCGTCGAAACAAGCGGAACAGCTCGCAAATCTCGATGATTTCGTCGATTTTGACGAAAACTATCCGCCATTTCCTTCCCGTTTGAGATATTTCGACGTTTAAGCGCCCTTTTTACTCCATTAAACGTGCAGACTCTAATGCACTCCAGTTTCAGCCTCGAAACACGCTTGACAGCTCGCAAATCTCGATGATTTCGTCGATTTTGAAGAAAACTAACCGTAATTTCCGACCCGTATGAGATATTTCGACGTTTAAGCGCCCTTTTTACTCCATTTAACGTGCAGAGTGTAATACACGCCAGTTTCAGAATCGAAACAATCGGAACAGCTCGCAAATCTCGATGATTTCGTCGATTTTGTCGAAAACTATCCGCCATTTCCCTCCCGTTTGAGATAACTCGACATTTGAGCGCTCTTTTTACTCCATTTAACGTCAAGAACGAAATACACGCCAGTTTCAGCGTCGAAACAAGCGGAACAGCTCGCAAATCTCGATGATTTCGTCGATTTTGACGAAAACTGTCCGCCATTTCTTCCCGTATGAGATATTTCGACGTTTAAGCGCTCTTTTAACTCCATTAAACGTGCAGAATGTAATGCACGCCAGATTCAGCCTCGAAACAAGCTTGACAGCTCGCAAATCTCGATGATTTTGTCGATTTTGACGAAAACTATCCGCCATTTCCTTCCCGTATGAGATATTTCGACGCTTAAGCGCTCTGTTTACTCCATATAACGTGCAGAATGTAAAACGCGCCAGTTTCGGCGTCGAAACAAGCGGAACAGCTCGCAAATCTCGATGATTTCGTCGATTTTGAAGAAAACTAACAGTCACTTATATCCCGTTTCAGATATTTCGACGTTTAAGCGCCCTTTTTACTCCATTTAACGTGCAGAATGTAATACACGCCAGTTTCAGAATCGAAACAAGCGGAACAGCTCGCAAATCTCGATGATTTCGTCGATTTTGAAGAAAACTAACAGTCACTTATATCCCGTTTCAGATATTTCGACGTTTAAGCGCCCTTTTTACTCCATTTAACGTGCAGAATGTAATACACGCCAGTTTCAGAATCGAAACAATCGGAACAGCTCGCAAATCTCGATGATTTCGTCGATTTTGACGAAAACTATCCGCCATTTCCCTCCCGTTTGAGATAATTCGACATTTGAGCGCTCTTTTTACTCCATTTAACGTCAAGAACGTAATACACGCCAGTTTCAGAATCGAAACAAGCGGAACAGCTCGCAAATCTCGATGATTTTGTCGATTTTGACGAAAACTATCCGCCATTTCCTTCCCGTATGAGATATTTCGACGTTTAAGCGCTCTTTTTACTCCATTAAACGTGGAGAATGTAATGCACGCCAGATTCAGCCTCGAAACAAGCTTGACATCACGCAAATCTCGATGATTTCGTCGATTTTGAAGAAAACTAACCGTAATTTCCGTCCCGTATGAGATATTTCGACGTTTTAGCGCCCTTTTTACTCCATTTAACGTGCAGAATGTAAAACGCGCCAGTTTCGGCGTCGAAACAAGCGGAACAGCTCGCAAATCTCGATGATTTTGTCGATTTTGACGAAAACTATCCGCCATTTCCTTCCCGTTTGAGATATTTCGACGTTTAAGCGCTCTGTTTACTCCATATAACGTGCAGAATGTAAAACGCGCCAGTTTCGGCGTCGAAACAAGCGGAACAGCTCGCAAATCTCGATGATTTTGTCGATTTTGACGAAAACTATCCGCCATTTCCTTCCCGTTTGAGATATTTCGACGTTTAAGCGCTCTTTTTACTCCATTAAACGTGCAGACTGTAATGCACTCCAGTTTCAGCCTCGAAACAAGCGGAACAGCTCGCAAATCTCGATGATTTCGTCGATTTTGAAGAAAACTAACAGTCACTTATATCCCGTTTCAGATATTTCGACGTTTAAGCGCCCTTTTTACTCCATTTAACGTGCAGAATGTAATACACGCCAGTTTCAGAATCGAAACAATCGGAACAGCTCGCAAATCTCGATGATTTCGTCGATTTTGACGAAAACTATCCGCCATTTCCCTCCCGTTTGAGATAATTCGACATTTGAGCGCTCTTTTTATTCCATTTAACGTCAAGAACGTAATACACGCCAGTTTCAGAATCGAAACAAGCGGAACAGCTCGCAAATCTCGATGATTTCGTCGATTTTGACGAAAACTGTCCGCCATTTCCTTCCCGTTTGAGATATTTCGACGTTTAAGCGCTCTTTTTACTCCATTAAACGTGCAGAATGTAATGCACGCCAGATTCAGCCTCGAAACAAGCTTGACATCACGCAAATCTCGATGATTTCGTCGATTTTGAAGAAAACTAACCGTAATTTCCGTCCCGTATGAGATATTTCGACGTTTTAGCGCCCTTTTTACTCCATTTAACGTGCAGAATGTAAGACGCGCCAGTTTCGGCGTCGAAACAAGCGGAACAGCTCGCAAATCTCGATGATTTCGTCGATTTTGACGAAAACTATCCGCCATTTCCTTCCCGTTTGAGATATTTCGACGTTTAAGCGCCCTTTTTACTCCATTAAACGTGCAGACTCTAATGCACTCCAGTTTCAGCCTCGAAACACGCTTGACAGCTCGCAAATCTCGATGATTTCGTCGATTTTGAAGAAAACTAACCGTAATTTCCGACCCGTATGAGATATTTCGACGTTTAAGCGCCCTTTTTACTCCATTTAACGTGCAGAGTGTAATACACGCCAGTTTCAGAATCGAAACAATCGGAACAGCTCGCAAATCTCGATGATTTCGTCGATTTTGTCGAAAACTATCCGCCATTTCCCTCCCGTTTGAGATAACTCGACATTTGAGCGCTCTTTTTACTCCATTTAACGTCAAGAACGAAATACACGCCAGTTTCAGCGTCGAAACAAGCGGAACAGCTCGCAAATCTCGATGATTTCGTCGATTTTGACGAAAACTGTCCGCCATTTCTTCCCGTATGAGATATTTCGACGTTTAAGCGCTCTTTTAACTCCATTAAACGTGCAGAATGTAATGCACGCCAGATTCAGCCTCGAAACAAGCTTGACAGCTCGCAAATCTCGATGATTTTGTCGATTTTGACGAAAACTATCCGCCATTTCCTTCCCGTATGAGATATTTCGACGCTTAAGCGCTCTGTTTACTCCATATAACGTGCAGAATGTAAAACGCGCCAGTTTCGGCGTCGAAACAAGCGGAACAGCTCGCAAATCTCGATGATTTTGTCGATTTTGAAGAAAACTAACCGTAATTTCCTTCCCGTATTAGATATTTCGACGCTTAAGCGCTCTGTTTACTCCATTAAACGAGCAGAATGTAATACGCGCCAGTTTCAGCTTCGAAACAATCGGAACAGCTCGCAAATCTCGATGATTTCGTCGATTTTGACGAAAACTATCCGCCATTTCCTTCCCGTTTGAGATATTTCGACGTTTAAGCGCCCTTTTTACTCCATATAACGTGCAGAATGTAATACACGCCAGTATCAGAATCGAAACAAGCGGAACAGCTCGCAAATCTCGATGATTTCGTCGATTTTGAAGAAAACTAACCGTAATTTCCTTCCCGTATTAGATATTTCGACGCTTAAGCGCTCTGTTTACTCCATATAACGTGCAGAATGTAATACACGCCAGTTTCAGAATCGAAACGAGCGGAACAGCTCGCAGATCTCGATGATTTCGTCGATATTGACGAAAACTATCCGCCATTTCCTTCCCGTTTGAGATATTTCGACGTTTAAGCGCCCTTTTTACTCCATTAAACGTGCAGAATGTAATGCACGCCAGATTCAGCCTCGAAACAAGCGGAACAGCTCGCAAATCTCGATGATTTTGTCGATTTTGACGAAAACTATCCGCCATTTCCTTCCCGTTTGAGATATTTCGACGTTTAAGCGCTCTTTTTACTCCATTAAACGTGCAGACTGTAATGCACTCCAGTTTCAGCCTCGAAACAAGCGGAACAGCTCGCAAATCTCGATGATTTCGTCGATTTTGAAGAAAACTAACCGCAATTTCCGTCCCGTATGAGATATTTCGACGTTTAAGCGCCCTTTTTACTCCATTAAACGTGCAGAATGTAATACACGCCAGATTCAGCCTCGAAACAAGCTTGACATCACGCAAATCTCGATGATTTCGTCGATTTTGAAGAAAACTAACCGCAATTTCCGTCCCGTATGAGATATTTCAACGTTTAAGCGCCCTTTTTACTCCATTTAACGTGCAGAATGTAATAAACAACCGTTTAACCGTCGAAACAAGCGGAACAGCTCGCAAATCTCGATGATTTCGTCGATTTTGATGAAAACTGACCGTCATTTCCTTCCCGTTTGAGATATTTCGACGTTTAAGCGCTCCTTTTACTCCTTTTTACGTGCAGAATGTAATAAACAACCGTTTAACCGTCGAAACAAGCGGAACAGCTCGCAAATCTCGATGATTTCGTCGATTTTGATGAAAACTGACCGTCATTTCCTTCCCGTTTGAGATATTTCGACGTTCAAGCGCTCCTTTTACTCCTTTTTACGTGCAGAATGTAATAAACAACCGCTTTACCGTCGAAAGAAGCGGAAAAGCTCGCAAATCTCGATGATTTCGTTGATTTTGATGAAAACTGACCGTCATTTCCTTCCCGTTTGAGATATTTCGACGTTTAAGCGCCCTTTTTACTCCATATAACGTGCAGAATGTAATACACGCCAGTTTCAGAATCGAAACAAGCGGAACAGCTCGCAAATCTCGATGATTTCGTCGATTTTGAAGAAAACTAACCGTAATTTCCTTCCCGTATTAGATATTTCGACGCTTAAGCGCTCTGTTTACTCCATTAAACGTGCAGAATGTAATACGCGCCAGTTTCAGCTTCGAAACAATCGGAACAGCTCGCAAATCTCGATGATTTCGTCGATTTTGACGAAAACTATCCGCCATTTCCTTCCCGTTTGAGATATTTCGACGTTTAAGCGCTCTTTTTACTCCATTAAACGTGCAGACTGTAATGCACTCCAGTTTCAGCCTCGAAACAAGCGGAACAGCTCGCAAATCTCGATGATTTCGTCGATTTTGAAGAAAACTAACCGCAATTTCCGTCCCGTATGAGATATTTCGACGTTTAAGCGCTCTTTTTACTCCATTAAACGTGCAGAATGTAATACACGCCAGATTCAGCCTCGAAACAAGCTTGACATCACGCAAATCTCGATGATTTCGTCGATTTTGAAGAAAACTAACCGCAATTTCCGTCCCGTATGAGATATTTCGACGTTTAAGCGCCCTTTTTACTCCATTTAACGTGCAGAATGTAATAAACAACCGTTTAACCGTCGAAACAAGCGGAACAGCTCGCAAATCTCGATGATTTTGTCGATTTTGACGAAAACTATCCGCCATTTCCTTCCCGTTTGAGATATTTCGACATTTAAGCGCTCTTTTTACTCCATTAAACGTGCAGAATGTAATGCACGCCAGTTTCAGAATCGAAACAAGCGGAACAGCTCGCAAATCTCGATGATTTCGTCGATTTTGACGAAAACTATCCGCCATTTCCTTCCCGTTTGAGATATTTCGACGTTTAAGCCCTTTTTACTCCATATAACGTGCAGAATGTAATACACGCCAGTTTCAATATCGAAACAAGCGGAACAGCTCGCAAATCTCGATGATTTTGTCGATTTTGACGAAAACTATCCGCCATTTCCTTCCCGTTTGAGATATTTCGACGTTTAAGCGCTCTTTTTACTCCATTAAACGTGCAGAATGTAATGCACGCCAGATTCAGCCTCGAAACAAGCTTGACATCTCGCAAATCTCGATGATTTCGTCGATTTTGAAGAAAACTAACCGTAATTTCCTTCCCGTATTAGATATTTCGACGCTTAAGCGCTCTGTTTACTCCATTAAACGTGCAGAATGTAATACGCGCCAGTTTCAGCTTCGAAACAATCGGAACAGCTCGCAAATCTCGATGATTTCGTCGATTTTGACGAAAACTATCCGCCATTTCCTTCCCGTTTGAGATATTTCGACGTTTAAGCGCTCTTTTTACTCCATTAAACGTGCAGACTGTAATGCACTCCAGTTTCAGCCTCGAAACAAGCGGAACAGCTCGCAAATCTCGATGATTTCGTCGATTTTGAAGAAAACTGACCGTCATTTCCTTCCCGTTTGAGATATTTCGACGTTTAAGCGCTCCTTTTACTCCTTTTTACGTGCAGAATGTAATAAACAACGGTTTAACCGTCGAAACAAGCGGAACAGCTCGCAAATCTCGATGATTTCGTCGATTTTGATGAAAACTGACCGTCATTTCCTTCCCGTTTGAGATATTTCGACGTTTAAGCGCTCTTTTTACTCCTTTTTACGTGCAGAATGTAATAAACATCCGTTTAACCGTCGAGACAAGCGGAACAGCTCGCAAATCTCGATGATTTCGTCGATTTTGATGAAAACTGACCGTCATTTCCTTCCCGTTTGAGATATTTCGACGTTTAAGCGCTCCTTTTACTCCTTTTTACGTGCAGAATGTAATAAACATCCGTTTAACCGTCGAGACAAGCGGAACAGCTCGCAAATCTCGATGATTTCGTCGATTTTGATGAAAACTGACCGTCATTTCCTTCCCGTTTGAGATATTTCGACGTTCAAGCGCTCCTTTTACTCCTTTTTACGTGCAGAATGTAATATACAACCGTTTAACCGTCGAAACAAGCGGAACAGCTCGCAAATCTCGATGATTTCGTCGATTTTGATGAAAACTGACCGTCATTTCCTTCCCGTTTGAGATATTTCGACGTTTAAGCGCCCTTTTTACTCCTTTTTACGTGCAGAATGTAATAAACAACCGTTTAACCGTCAAAACAAGCGGAACAGCTCGCAAATCTCGATGATTTCGTCGATTTTGATGAAAACTGACCGTCATTTCCTTCCCGTTTGAGATATTTCGACGTTTAAGCGCTCCTTTTACTCCTTTTTACGTGCAGAATGTAATAAACAACCGTTTAACCGTCGAAACAAGCGGAACAGCTCGCAAATCTCGATGATTTCGTCGATTTTGAAGAAAACTGACCGTCATTTCCTTCCCGTTTGAGATATTTCGACGTTTAAGCGCTCCTTTTACTCCTTTTTACGTGCAGAATGTAATAAACAACCGTTTAACCGTCGAGACAAGCGGAACAGCTCGCAAATCTCGATGATTTCGTCGATTTTGATGAAAACTGACCGTCATTTCCTTCGCGTTTGAGATATTTCGACGTTTAAGCGCTCGTTTCACTCCTTTTTACGTGCAGAATGCAATGCACAACAGTTTAATTGTCGAAACAAGCGGAACAGCGCGCAAATCTCGATGATTTCGTCGATTTTGACGAAAACTATCCGCCATTTCCTTCCCGTTTGAGATATTTCGACGTTTAAGCGCCCTTTTTACTCCATATAACGTGCAGAATGTAATACACGCCAGTTTCAGAATCGAAACAAGCGGAACAGCTCGCAAATCTCGATGATTTCGTCGATTTTGAAGAAAACTAACCGTAATTTCCTTCCCGTATTAGATATTTCGACGCTTAAGCGCTCTGTTTACTCCATATAACGTGCAGAATGTAATACACGCCAGTTTCAGAATCGAAACAAGCGGAACAGCTCGCAGATCTCGATGATTTCGTCGATATTGACGAAAACTATCCGCCATTTCCTTCCCGTTTGAGATATTTCGACGATTAAGCGCCCTTTTTACTCCATTAAACGTGCAGAATGTAATGCACGCCAGATTCAGCCTCGAAACAAGCGGAACAGCTCGCAAATCTCGATGATTTTGTCGATTTTGACGAAAACTATCCGCCATTTCCTTCCCGTTTGAGATATTTCGACGTTTAAGCGCTCTTTTTACTCCATTAAACGTGCAGACTGTAATGCACTCCAGTTTCAGCCTCGAAACAAGCGGAACAGCTCGCAAATCTCGATGATTTCGTCGATTTTGAAGAAAACTAACCGCAATTTCCGTCCCGTATGAGATATTTCGACGTTTAAGCGCCCTTTTTACTCCATTAAACGTGCAGAATGTAATACACGCCAGATTCAGCCTCGAAACAAGCTTGACATCACGCAAATCTCGATGATTTCGTCGATTTTGAAGAAAACTAACCGCAATTTCCGTCCCGTATGAGATATTTCGACGTTTAAGCGCCCTTTTTACTCCATTTAACGTGCAGAATGTAATAAACAACGGTTTAACCGTCGAAACAAGCGGAACAGCTCGCAAGTCTCGATGATTTCGTCGATTTTGACGAAAACTATCCGCCATTTCCTTCCCGTTTGAGATATTTCGACGTTTAAGCGCCCTTTTTACTCCATATAACGTGCAGAATGTAATACACGCCAGTTTCAGAATCGAAACAAGCGGAACAGCTCGCAAATCTCGATGATTTCGTCGATTTTGAAGAAAACTAACCGTAATTTCCTTCCCGTATTAGATATTTCGACGCTTAAGCGCTCTGTTTACTCCATATAACGTGCAGAATGTAATACACGCCAGTTTCAGAATCGAAACAAGCGGAACAGCTCGCAGATCTCGATGATTTCGTCGATATTGACGAAAACTATCCGCCATTTCCTTCCCGTTTGAGATATTTCGACGATTAAGCGCCCTTTTTACTCCATTAAACGTGCAGAATGTAATGCACGCCAGATTCAGCCTCGAAACAAGCGGAACAGCTCGCAAATCTCGATGATTTTGTCGATTTTGACGAAAACTATCCGCCATTTCCTTCCCGTTTGAGATATTTCGACGTTTAAGCGCTCTTTTTACTCCATTAAACGTGCAGACTGTAATGCACTCCAGTTTCAGCCTCGAAACAAGCGGAACAGCTCGCAAATCTCGATGATTTCGTCGATTTTGAAGAAAACTAACCGCAATTTCCGTCCCGTATGAGATATTTCGACGTTTAAGCGCCCTTTTTACTCCATTAAACGTGCAGAATGTAATACACGCCAGATTCAGCCTCGAAACAAGCTTGACATCACGCAAATCTCGATGATTTCGTCGATTTTGAAGAAAACTAACCGCAATTTCCGTCCCGTATGAGATATTTCGACGTTTAAGCGCCCTTTTTACTCCATTTAACGTGCAGAATGTAATAAACAACCGTTTAACCGTCGAAACAAGCGGAACAGCTCGCAAATCTCGATGATTTCGTCGATTTTGATGAAAACTGACCGTCATTTCCTTCCCGTTTGAGATATTTCGACGTTTAAGCGCTCTTTTTACTCCTTTTTACGTGCAGAATGTAATAAACATCCGTTTAACCGTCGAGACAAGCGGAACAGCTCGCAAATCTCGATGATTTCGTCGATTTTGATGAAAACTGACCGTCATTTCCTTCCCGTTTGAGATATTTCGACGTTCAAGCGCTCCTTTTACTCCTTTTTACGTGCAGAATGTAATATACAACCGTTTAACCGTCGAAACAAGCGGAACAGCTCGCAAATCTCGATGATTTCGTCGATTTTGATGAAAACTGACCGTCATTTCCTTCCCGTTTGAGATATTTCGACGTTTAAGCGCCCTTTTTACTCCTTTTTACGTGCAGAATGTAATAAACAACCGTTTAACCGTCGAAACAAGCGGAACAGCTCGCAAATCTCGATGATTTCGTCGATTTTGAAGAAAACTGACCGTCATTTCCTTCCCGTTTGAGATATTTCGACGTTTAAGCGCTCCTTTTACTCCTTTTTACGTGCAGAATGTAATAAACAACCGTTTAACCGTCGTGACAAGCGGAACAGCTCGCAAATCTCGATGATTTCGTCGATTTTGATGAAAACTGACCGTCATTTCCTTCGCGTTTGAGATATTTCGACGTTTAAGCGCTCGTTTCACTCCTTTTTACGTGCAGAATGCATTGCACAACAGTTTAATTGTCGAAACAAGCGGAACAGCTCGCAAATCTCGATGATTTCGTCGATTTTGAAGAAAACTGACCGTCATTTCCTACCCGTTTGAGATATTTCGACGTTTAAGCGCTCCTTTTACTCCTTTTTACGTGCAGAATGTAATAAACAACCGTTTAACCGTCGAAACAAGCGGAACAGCTCGCAAATCTCGATGATTTCGTCGATTTTGATGAAAACTGACCGTCATTTCCTTCCCGTTTGAGATATTTCGACGTTTAAGCGCTCCTTTTACTCCTTTTTACGTGCAGAATGTAATAAACAACCGTTTAACCGTCGAAACAAGCGGAACAGCTCGCAAATCTCGATGATTTCGTCGATTTTGATGAAAACTGACCGTCATTTCCTTCCCGTTTGAGATATTTCGACGTTTAAGCGCTCCTTTTACTCCTTTTTACGTGCAGAATGTAATAAACAAAGGTTTAACCGTCGAAACAAGCGGAACAGCTCGCAAATCTCGATGATTTCGTCGATTTTGATGAAAACTGACCGTCATTTCCTTCCCGTTTGAGATATTTCGACGTTTAAGCGCTCTTTTTACTCCTTTTTACGTGCAGAATGTAATAAACATCCGTTTAACCGTCGAGACAAGCGGAACAGCTCGCAAATCTCGATGATTTCGTCGATTTTGATGAATAACTGACCGTCATTTCCTTCCCGTTTGAGATATTTCGACGTTTAAGCGCTCCTTTTACTCCTTTTTACGTGCAGAATGTAATAAACAACGGTTTAACCGTCGAAACAAGCGGAACAGCTCGCAAATCTCGATGATTTCGTCGATTTTGATGAAAACTGACCGTCATTTCCTTCCCGTTTGAGATATTTCGACGTTTAAGCGCTCTTTTTACTCCTTTTTACGTGCAGAATGTAATAAACATCCGTTTAACCGTCGAGACAAGCGGAACAACTCGCAAATCTCGATGATTTCGTCGATTTTGATGTAAACTGACCGTCATTTCCTTCCCGTTTGAGATATTTCGACGTTTAAGCGCTCTGTTTACTCCATTAAACGTGCAGAATGTAATACGCGCCAGTTTCAGCTTCGAAACAATCGGAACAGCTCGCAAATCTCGATGATTTCGTCGATTTTGACGAAAACTATCCGCCATTTCCTTCCCGTTTGAGATATTTCGACGTTTAAGCGCTCTTTTTACTCCATTAAACGTGCAGACTGTAATGCACTCCAGTTTCAGCCTCGAAACAAGCGGAACAGCTCGCAAATCTCGATGATTTCGTCGATTTTGAAGAAAACTAACCGCAATTTCCGTCCCGTATGAGATATTTCGACGTTTAAGCGCTCTTTTTACTCCATTAAACGTGCAGAATGTAATACACGCCAGATTCAGCCTCGAAACAAGCTTGACATCACGCAAATCTCGATGATTTCGTCGATTTTGAAGAAAACTAACCGCAATTTCCGTCCCGTATGAGATATTTCGACGTTTAAGCGCCCTTTTTACTCCATTTAACGTGCAGAATGTAATAAACAACCGTTTAACCGTCGAAACAAGCGGAACAGCTCGCAAATCTCGATGATTTCGTCGATTTTGAAGAAAACTAACCGCAATTTCCGTCCCGTATGAGATATTTCGACGTTTAAGCGCCCTTTTTACTCCATTAAACGTGCAGAATGTAATGCACGCCAGATTCAGCCTCGAAACAAGCGGAACAGCTCGCAAATCTCGATGATTTCGTCGATTTTGACGAAAACTATCCGCCATTTCCCTCCCGTTTGAGATAATTCGACATTTGAGCGCTCTTTTTACTCCATTTAGCGTCAAGAACGTAATACACGCCAGTTTCAGAATCGAAACAAGCGGAACAGCTCGCAAATCTCGATGATTTTGTCGATTTTGACGAAAACTAACCGTAATTTCCGTCCCGTATGAGATATTTCGACGTTTTAGCGCCCTTTTTACTCCATTTAACGTGCAGAATGTAAAACGCGCCAGTTTCGGCGTCGAAACAAGCGGAACAGCTCGCAAATCTCGATGATTTTGTCGATTTTGACGAAAACTATCCGCCATTTCCTTCCCGTTTGAGATATTTCGACGTTTAAGCGCTCTTTTTACTCCATTAAACGTGCAGAATGTAATGCACGCCAGATTCAGCCTCGAAACAAGCTTGACATCTCGCAAATCTCGATGATTTCGTCGATTTTGAAGAAAACTAACCGTAATTTCCTTCCCGTATTAGATATTTCGACGCTTAAGCGCTCTGTTTACTCCATTAAACGTGCAGAATGTAATACGCGCCAGTTTCAGCTTCGAAACAATCGGAACAGCTCGCAAATCTCGATGATTTCGTCGATTTTGACGAAAACTATCCGCCATTTCCTTCCCGTTTGAGATATTTCGACGTTTAAGCGCTCTTTTTACTCCATTAAACGTGCAGACTGTAATGCACTCCAGTTTCAGCCTCGAAACAAGCGGAACAGCTCGCAAATCTCGATGATTTCGTCGATTTTGAAGAAAACTGACCGTCATTTCCTTCCCGTTTGAGATATTTCGACGTTTAAGCGCCCTTTTTACTCCTTTTTACGTGCAGAATGTAATAAACAACCGTTTAACCGTCGAAACAAGCGGAAAAGCTCGCAAATCTCGATGATTTCGTTGATTTTGATGAGAACTGACCGTCATTTCCTTCCCGTTTGAGATATTTCGACGTTCAAGCGCTCCTTTTACTCCTTTTTACGTGCAGAATGTAATAAACAACCGTTTAACCGTCGAAACAAGCGGAACATCTCGCAAATCTCGATGATTTCGTCGATTTTGATGAAAACTGACCGTCATTTCCTTCCCGTTTGAGATATTTCGACGTTTAAGCGATCCTTTTACTCCTTTTTACGTGCAGAATGTAATAAACAACGGTTTAACCGTCGAAACAAGCGGAACAGCTCGCAAATCTCGATGATTTCGTCGATTTTGATGAAAACTGACCGTCATTTCCTTCCCGTTTGAGATATTTCGACGTTTAAGCGCCCTTTTTACTCCTTTTTACGTGCAGAATGTAATAAACAACCGTTTAACCGTCGAAACAAGCGGAACAGCTCGCAAATCTCGATGATTTCGTCGATTTTGATGAAAACTGACCGTCATTTCCTTCCCGTTTGAGATATTTCGACGTTTAAGCGCTCCTTTTACTCCTTTTTACGTGCAGAATGTAATAAACAACCGCTTAACCGTCGAAACAAGCGGAACAGCTCGCAAATCTCGATGATTTCGTCGATTTTGATGAAAACTGACCGTCATTTCCTTCCCGTTTGAGATATTTCGACGTTTAAGCGCTCTTTTTACTCCTTTTTACGTGCAGAATGTAATAAACATCCGTTTAACCGTCGAGACAAGCGGAACAGCCCGCAAATCTCGATGATTTCGTCGATTTTTATGAAAACTGACCGTCATTTCCTTCCCGTTTGAGATATTTCGACGTTTAAGCGCTCCTTTTACTCCTTTTTACGTGCAGAATGTAATAAACAACCGTTTAACCGTCGAAACAAGCGGAACAGCTCGCAAATCTCGATGATTTCGTCGATTTTGATGAATAACTGACCGTCATTTCCTTCCCGTTTGAGATATTTCGACGTTTAGGCGCTCTTTTTACTCCTTTTTACGTGCAGAATGTAATAAACATCCGTTTAACCGTCGAAACAAGCGGAACAGCTCGCAAATCTCGATGATTTCGTCGATTTTGATGAAAACTGACCGTCATTTCCTTCCCGTTTGAGATATTTCGACGTTTAAGCGCTTCTTTTACTCCTTTTTACGTGCAGAATGTAATAAACAACCGTTTAACCGTCGAAACAAGCGGAACAGCTCGCAAATCTCGATGATTTCGTCGATTTTGATGAAAACTGACCGTCATTTCCTTCCCGCTTGAGATATTTCGACGTTTAAGCGCTCTTTTTACTCCTTTTTACGTGCAGAATGTAATAAACAACCGCTTAACCGTCGAAACAAGCGGAAAAGCTCGCAAATCTCGATGATTTCGTTGATTTTGATGAGAACTGACCGTCATTTCCTTCCCGTTTGAGATATTTCGACGTTCAAGCGCTCCTTTTACTCCTTTTTACGTGCAGAATGTAATAAACAACCGTTTAACCGTCGAAACAAGCGGAACAGCTCGCAAATCTCGATGATTTCGTCGATTTTGATGAAAACTGACCGTCATTTCCTTCCCGTTTGAGATATTTCGACGTTTAAGCGCTCCTTTTACTCCTTTTTACGTGCAGAATGTAATAAACAACGGTTTAACCGTCGAAACAAGCGGAACAGCTCGCAAATCTCGATGATTTCGTCGATTTTGATGAAAACTGACCGTCATTTCCTTCCCGTTTGAGATATTTCGACGTTTAAGCGCCCTTTTTACTCCTTTTTACGTGCAGAATGTAATAAACAACCGTTTAACCGTCGAAACAAGCGGAACAGCTCGCAAATCTCGATGATTTCGTCGATTTTGATGAAAACTGACCGTCATTTCCTTCCCGTTTGAGATATTTCGACGTTTAAGCGCTCCTTTTACTCCTTTTTACGTGCAGAATGTAATAAGCAACCGTTTAACCGTCGAAACAAGCGGAACAGCTCGCAAATCTCGATGATTTCGTCGATTTTGAAGAAAACTGACCGTCATTTCCTTCCCGTTTGAGATATTTCGACGTTTAAGCGCTCCTTTTACTCCTTTTTACGTGCAGAATGTAATAAACAACCGTTTAACCGTCGAGACAAGCGGAACAGCTCGCAAATCTCGATGATTTCGTCGATTTTGATGTAAACTGACCGTCATTTCCTTCCCGTTTGAGATATTTCGACGTTTAAGCGCTCATTTTACTCCTTTTTACGTGCAGAATGCAATGCACAACAGTTTAATCGTCGAAACAAGCGGAACAGCTCGCAAATCTCGATGATTTCGTCGATTTTGAAGAAAACTGACCGTCATTTCCTTCCCGTTTGAGATATTTCGACGTTCAAGCGCTCCTTTTACTCCTTTTTACGTGCAGAATGTAATAAACAACCGTTTAACCGTCGAAACAAGCGGAGCAGCTCGCAAATCTCGATGATTTCGTCGATTTTGATGAAAACTGACCGTCATTTCCTTCCCGTTTGAGATATTTCGACGTTTAAGCGCTCCTTTTACTCCTTTTTACGTGCAGAATGTAATAAACAACGGTTTAACCGTCGAAACAAGCGGAACAGCTCGCAAATCTCGATGATTTCGTCGATTTTGATGAAAACTGACCGTCATTTCCTTCCCGTTTGAGATATTTCGACGTTTAAGCGCTCCTTTTACTCCTTTTTACGTGCAGAATGTAATAAACAACGGTTTAACCGTCGAAACAAGCGGAACAGCTCGCAAATCTCGATGATTTCGTCGATTTTGATGAAAACTGACCGTCATTTCCTTCCCGTTTGAGATATTTCGACGTTTAAGCGCCCTTTTTACTCCTTTTTACGTGCAGAATGTAATAAACAACCGTTTAACCGTCGAAACAAGCGGAACAGCTCGCAAATCTCGATGATTTCGTCGATTTTGATGAAAACTGACCGTCATTTCCTTCCCGTTTGAGATATTTCGACGTTTAAGCGCTCCTTTTACTCCTTTTTACGTGCAGAATGTAATAAGCAACCGTTTAACCGTCGAAACAAGCGGAACAGCTCGCAAATCTCGATGATTTCGTCGATTTTGAAGAAAACTGACCGTCATTTCCTTCCCGTTTGAGATATTTCGACGTTTAAGCGCTCCTTTTACTCCTTTTTACGTGCAGAATGTAATAAACAACCGTTTAACCGTCGAGACAAGCGGAACAGCTCGCAAATCTCGATGATTTCGTCGATTTTGATGTAAACTGACCGTCATTTCCTTCCCGTTTGAGATATTTCGACGTTTAAGCGCTCATTTTACTCCTTTTTACGTGCAGAATGCAATGCACAACAGTTTAATCGTCGAAACAAGCGGAACAGCTCGCAAATCTCGATGATTTCGTCGATTTTGAAGAAAACTGACCGTCATTTCCTTCCCGTTTGAGATATTTCGACGTTCAAGCGCTCCTTTTACTCCTTTTTACGTGCAGAATGTAATAAACAACCGTTTAACCGTCGAAACAAGCGGAACAGCTCGCAAATCTCGATGATTTCGTCGATTTTGATGAAAACTGACCGTCATTTCCTTCCCGTTTGAGATATTTCGACGTTTAAGCGCTCCTTTTACTCCTTTTTACGTGCAGAATGTAATAAACAACGGTTTAACCGTCGAAACAAGCGGAACAGCTCGCAAATCTCGATGATTTCGTCGATTTTGATGAAAACTGACCGTCATTTCCTTCCCGTTTGAGATATTTCGACGTTTAAGCGCCCTTTTTACTCCTTTTTACGTGCAGAATGTAATAAACAACCGTTTAACCGTCGAAACAAGCGGAACAGCTCGCAAATCTCGATGATTTCGTCGATTTTGATGAAAACTGACCGTCATTTCCTTCCCGTTTGAGATATTTCGACGTTTAAGCGCTCCTTTTACTCCTTTTTACGTGCAGAATGTAATAAGCAACCGTTTAACCGTCGAAACAAGCGGAACAGCTCGCAAATCTCGATGATTTCGTCGATTTTGAAGAAAACTGACCGTCATTTCCTTCCCGTTTGAGATATTTCGACGTTTAAGCGCTCCTTTTACTCCTTTTTACGTGCAGAATGTAATAAACAACGGTTTAACCGTCGAAACAAGCGGAACAGCTCGCAAATCTCGATGATTTCGTCGATTTTGATGAAAACTGACCGTCATTTCCTTCCCGTTTGAGATATTTCGACGTTTAAGCGCCCTTTTTACTCCTTTTTACGTGCAGAATGTAATAAACAACCGTTTAACCGTCGAAACAAGCGGAACAGCTCGCAAATCTCGATGATTTCGTCGATTTTGATGAAAACTGACCGTCATTTCCTTCCCGTTTGAGATATTTCGACGTTTAAGCGCTCCTTTTACTCCTTTTTACGTGCAGAATGTAATAAGCAACCGTTTAACCGTCGAAACAAGCGGAACAGCTCGCAAATCTCGATGATTTCGTCGATTTTGAAGAAAACTGACCGTCATTTCCTTCCCGTTTGAGATATTTCGACGTTTAAGCGCTCCTTTTACTCCTTTTTACGTGCAGAATGTAACAAACAACCGTTTAACCGTCGAGACAAGCGGAACAGCTCGCAAATCTCGATGATTTCGTCGATTTTGATGTAAACTGACCGTCATTTCCTTCCCGTTTGAGATATTTCGTCGTTTAAGCGCTTCTTTTACTCCTTTTTACGTGCAGAATGTAATAAACAACCGTATAACCGTCGAAAAAAGCGGAACAGCTCGCAAATCTCGATGATTTCGTCGATTTTGATGAAAACTGACCGTCATTTCCTTCCCGTTTGAGATATTTCGACGTTTAAGCGCTCCTTTTACTCCTTTTTACGTGCAGAATGTAATAAACAACCGCTTAACCGTCGAAACAAGCGGAACAGCTCGCAAATCTCGATGATTTCGTCGATTTTGATGAAAACTGACCGTCATTTCCTTCCCGTTTGAGATATTTCGACGTTTAAGCGCTCTTTTTACTCCTTTTTACGTGCAGAATGTAATAAACATCCGTTTAACCGTCGAGACAAGCGGAACAGCCCGCAAATCTCGATGATTTCGTCGATTTTTATGAAAACTGACCGTCATTTCCTTCCCGTTTGAGATATTTCGACGTTTAAGCGCTCCTTTTACTCCTTTTTACGTGCAGAATGTAATAAACAACCGTTTAACCGTCGAAACAAGCGGAACAGCTCGCAAATCTCGATGATTTCGTCGATTTTGATGAATAACTGACCGTCATTTCCTTACCGTTTGAGATATTTCGACGTTTAAGCGCTCTTTTTACTCCTTTTTACGTGCAGAATGTAATAAACATCCGTTTAACCGTCGAAACAAGCGGAACAGCTCGCAAATCTCGATGATTTCGTCGATTTTGATGAAAACTGACCGTCATTTCCTTCCCGTTTGAGATATTTCGACGTTTAAGCGCTTCTTTTACTCCTTTTTACGTGCAGAATGTAATAAACAACCGTTTAACCGTCGAAACAAGCGGAACAGCTCGCAAATCTCGATGATTTCGTCGATTTTGATGAAAACTGACCGTCATTTCCTTCCCGTTTGAGATATTTCGACGTTTAAGCGCTCTTTTTACTCCTTTTTACGTGCAGAATGTAATAAACAACCGCTTAACCGTCGAAACAAGCGGAAAAGCTCGCAAATCTCGATGATTTCGTTGATTTTGATGAGAACTGACCGTCATTTCCTTCCCGTTTGAGATATTTCGACGTTCAAGCGCTCCTTTTACTCCTTTTTACGTGCAGAATGTAATAAACAACCGTTTAACCGTCGAAACAAGCGGAACAGCTCGCAAATCTCGATGATTTCGTCGATTTTGATGAAAACTGACCGTCATTTCCTTCCCGTTTGAGATATTTCGACGTTTAAGCGCTCCTTTTACTCCTTTTTACGTGCAGAATGTAATAAACAACGGTTTAACCGTCGAAACAAGCGGAACAGCTCGCAAATCTCGATGATTTCGTCGATTTTGATGAAAACTGACCGTCATTTCCTTCCCGTTTGAGATATTTCGACGTTTAAGCGCCCTTTTTACTCCTTTTTACGTGCAGAATGTAATAAACAACCGTTTAACCGTCGAAACAAGCGGAACAGCTCGCAAATCTCGATGATTTCGTCGATTTTGATGAAAACTGACCGTCATTTCCTTCCCGTTTGAGATATTTCGACGTTTAAGCGCTCCTTTTACTCCTTTTTACGTGCAGAATGTAATAAGCAACCGTTTAACCGTCGAAACAAGCGGAACAGCTCGCAAATCTCGATGATTTCGTCGATTTTGAAGAAAACTGACCGTCATTTCCTTCCCGTTTGAGATATTTCGACGTTTAAGCGCTCCTTTTACTCCTTTTTACGTGCAGAATGTAATAAACAACCGTTTAACCGTCGAGACAAGCGGAACAGCTCGCAAATCTCGATGATTTCGTCGATTTTGATGAAAACTGACCGCCATTTCCTTCCCGTTTGAGATATTTCGACGTTTAAGCGCTCCTTTTACTCCTTTTTACGTGCAGAATGTAATAAACAACCGTTTAACCGTCGAAACAAGCGGAACAGCTCGCAAATCTCGATGATTTCGTCGATTTTGATGAAAACTGACCGTCATTTCCTTCCCGTTTGAGATATTTCGACGTTCAAGCGCTCCTTTTACTCCTTTTTACGTGCAGAATGTAATAAACGACCGCTTAACCGTCGAAACAAGCGGAAAAGCTCGCAAATCTCGATGATTTCGTTGATTTTGATGAAAACTGACCGTCATTTCCTTCCCGTTTGAGATATTTCGACGTTTAAGCGCCCTTTTTACTCCTTTTTACGTGCAGAATGTAATAAACAACCGTTTAACCGTCGAAACAAGCGGAACAGCTCGCAAATCTCGATGATTTCGTCGATTTTGATGTAAACTGACCGTCATTTCCTTCGCGTTTGAGATATTTCGACGTTTAAGCGCTCGTTTCACTCCTTTTTACGTGCAGAATGCAATGCACAACAGTTTAATTGTCGAAACAAGCGGAACAGCTCGCAAATCTCGATGATTTCGTCGATTTTGAAGAAAACTGACCGTCATTTCCTTCCCGTTTGAGATATTTCGACGTTTAAGCGCTCCTTTTACTCCTTTTTACGTGCAGAATGTAATAAACAACCGTTTAACCGTCGAAACAAGCGGAACAGCTCGCAAATCTCGATGATTTCGTCGATTTTGATGAAAACTGACCGTCATTTCCTTCCCGTTTGAGATATTTCGACGTTTAAGCGCTCCTTTTACTCCTTTTTACGTGCAGAATGTAATAAACAACCGTTTAACCGTCGAAACAAGCGGAACAGCTCGCAAATCTCGATGATTTCGTCGATTTTGATGAAAACTGACCGTCATTTCCTTCCCGTTTGAGATATTTCGATGTTTAAGCGCTCCTTTTACTCCTTTTTACGTGCAGAATGTAATAAACAACCGTTTATCCGTCGAAACAAGCGGAACAGCTCGCAAATCTCGATGATTTCGTCGATTTTGAAGAAAACTGACCGTCATTTCCTTCCCGTTTGAGATATTTCGACGTTTAAGCGCTCCTTTTACTCCTTTTTACGTGCAGAATGTAATATACAACCGTTTAACCGTCGAAACATGCGGAACAGCTCGCAAATCTCGATGATTTCGTCGATTCTGATGAAAACTGACCGTCATTTCCTTCCCGTTTGAGATATTTCGACGTTTAAGCGCTCCTTTTACTCCTTTTTACGTGCAGAATGTAATAAACAAAGGTTTTACCGTCGAAACAAGCGGAACAGCTCGCAAATCTCAATGATTTCGTCGATTTTGATGAAAACTGACCGTCATTTCCTTCCCGTTTGAGATATTTCGACGTTTAAGCGCTCTTTTTACTCCTTTTTACGTGCAGAATGTAATAAACATCCGTTTAACCGTCGAAACAAGCGGAACAGCTCACAAATCTCGATGATTTCGTCGATTTTGATGAAAACTGACCGTCATTTCCTTCCCGTTTGAGATATTTCGACGTTCAAGCGCTCCTTTTACTCCTTTTTACGTGCAGAATGTAATAAACAACCGCTTAACCGTCGAAACAAGCGGAAAAGCTCGCAAATCTCGATGATTTCGTTGACTTTGATGAAAACTGACCGTCATTTCCTTCCCGTTTGAGATATTTCGACGTTTAAGCGCTCATTTCACTCCTTTTTACGTGCAGAATGCACTGCACAACAGTTTAATCGTCGAAACAAGCGGAACAGCTCGCAAATCTCGATGATTTCGTCGATTTTGAAGAAAACTGACCGTCATTTCCTTCCCGTTTGAGATATTTCGACGTTTAAGCGCTCCTTTTACTCCTTTTTACGTGCAGAATGTAATAAACAACCGTTTAACCGTCGAAACAAGCGGAACAGCTCGCAAATCTCGATGATTTCGTCGATTTTGATGAAAACTGACCGTCATTTCCTTCCCGTTTGAGATATTTCGACGTTTAAGCGCTTCTTTTACTCCTTTTTACGTGCAGAATGTAATAAACAACCGTTTAACCGTCGAAACAAGCGGAACAGCTCGCAAATCTCGATGATTTCGTCGATTTTGATGAATAACTGACCGTCATTTCCTTCCCGTTTGAGATATTTCGACGTTTAAGCGCTCATTTTACTCCTTTTTACGTGCAGAATGCAATGCACAACAGTTTAATCGTCGAAACAAGCGGAACAGCTCGCAAATCTCGATGATTTCGTCGATTTTGAAGAAAACTGACCGTCATTTCCTTCCCGTTTGAGATATTTCGACGTTTAAGCGCTCCTTTTACTCCTTTTTACGTGCAGAATGTAATAAACAACCGTTTAACCGTCGAAACAAGCGGAACAGCTCGCAAATCTCGATGATTTCGTCGATTTTGATGAAAACTGACCGTCATTTCCTTCCCGTTTGAGATATTTCGACGTTTAAGCGCTCCTTTTACTCCTTTTTACGTGCAGAATGTAATAAACAACCGTTTAACCGTCGAAACAAGCGGAACAGCTCGCAAATCTCGATGATTTCGTCGATTTTGATGAAAACTGACCGTCATTTCCTTCCCGTTTGAGATATTTCGTCGTTTAAGCGCTTCTTTTACTCCTTTTTACGTGCAGAATGTAATAAACAACCGTATAACCGTCGAAACAAGCGGAACAGCTCGCAAATCTCGATGATTTCGTCGATTTTGATGAAAACTGACCGTCATTTCCTTCCCGTTTGAGATATTTCGACGTTTAAGCGCTCCTTTTACTCCTTTTTACGTGCAGAATGTAATAAACAACCGCTTAACCGTCGAAACAAGCGGAACAGCTCGCAAATCTCGATGATTTCGTCGATTTTGATGAAAACTGACCGTCATTTCCTTCCCGTTTGAGATATTTCGACGTTTAAGCGCTCTTTTTACTCCTTTTTACGTGCAGAATGTAATAAACATCCGTTTAACCGTCGAGACAAGCGGAACAGCCCGCAAATCTCGATGATTTCGTCGATTTTTATGAAAACTGACCGTCATTTCCTTCCCGTTTGAGATATTTCGACGTTTAAGCGCTCCTTTTACTCCTTTTTACGTGCAGAATGTAATAAGCAACCGTTTAACCGTCGAAACAAGCGGAACAGCTCGCAAATCTCGATGATTTCGTCGATTTTGAAGAAAACTGACCGTCATTTCCTTCCCGTTTGAGATATTTCGACGTTTAAGCGCTCCTTTTACTCCTTTTTACGTGCAGAATGTAATAAACAACCGTTTAACCGTCGAGACAAGCGGAACAGCTCGCAAATCTCGATGATTTCGTCGATTTTGATGAAAACTGACCGCCATTTCCTTCCCGTTTGAGATATTTCGACGTTTAAGCGCTCCTTTTACTCCTTTTTACGTGCAGAATGTAATAAACAACCGTTTAACCGTCGAAACAAGCGGAACAGCTCGCAAATCTCGATGATTTCGTCGAATTTGATGAAAACTGACCGTCATTTCCTTCCCGTTTGAGATATTTCGACGTTCAAGCGCTCCTTTTACTCCTTTTTACGTGCAGAATGTAATAAACGACCGCTTAACCGTCGAAACAAGCGGAAAAGCTCGCAAATCTCGATGATTTCGTTGATTTTGATGAAAACTGACCGTCATTTCCTTCCCGTTTGAGATATTTCGACGTTTAAGCGCCCTTTTTACTCCTTTTTACGTGCAGAATGTAATAAACAACCGTTTAACCGTCGAAACAAGCGGAACAGCTCGCAAATCTCGATGATTTCGTCGATTTTGATGTAAACTGACCGTCATTTCCTTCGCGTTTGAGATATTTCGACGTTTAAGCGCTCGTTTCACTCCTTTTTACGTGCAGAATGCAATGCACAACAGTTTAATTGTCGAAACAAGCGGAACAGCTCGCAAATCTCGATGATTTCGTCGATTTTGAAGAAAACTGACCGTCATTTCCTTCCCGTTTGAGATATTTCGACGTTTAAGCGCTCCTTTTACTCCTTTTTACGTGCAGAATGTAATAAACAACCGTTTAACCGTCGAAACAAGCGGAACAGCTCGCAAATCTCGATGATTTCGTCGATTTTGATGAAAACTGACCGTCATTTCCTTCCCGTTTGAGATATTTCGACGTTTAAGCGCTTCTTTTACTCCTTTTTACGTGCAGAATGTAATAAACAACCGTTTAACCGTCGAAACAAGCGGAACAGCTCGCAAATCTCGATGATTTCGTCGATTTTGATGAATAACTGACCGTCATTTCCTTCCCGTTTGAGATATTTCGACGTTTAAGCGCTCATTTTACTCCTTTTTACGTGCAGAATGCAATGCACAACAGTTTAATCGTCGAAACAAGCGGAACAGCTCGCAAATCTCGATGATTTCGTCGATTTTGAAGAAAACTGACCGTCATTTCCTTCCCGTTTGAGATATTTCGACGTTTAAGCGCTCCTTTTACTCCTTTTTACGTGCAGAATGTAATAAACAAACGTTTAACCGTCGAAACAAGCGGAACAGCTCGCAAATCTCGATGATTTCGTCGATTTTGATGAAAACTGACCGTCATTTCCTTCCCGTTTGAGATATTTCGACGTTTAAGCGCTCCTTTTACTCCTTTTTACGTGCAGAATGTAATAAACAACCGTTTAACCGTCGAAACAAGCGGAACAGCTCGCAAATCTCGATGACTTCGTCGATTTTGATGAAAACTGACCGTCATTTCCTTCCCGTTTGAGATATTTCGTCGTTTAAGCGCTTCTTTTACTCCTTTTTACGTGCAGAATGTAATAAACAACCGTATAACCGTCGAAACAAGCGGAACAGCTCGCAAATCTCGATGATTTCGTCGATTTTGATGAAAACTGACCGTCATTTCCTTCCCGTTTGAGATATTTCGACGTTTAAGCGCTCCTTTTACTCCTTTTTACGTGCAGAATGTAATAAACAACCGCTTAACCGTCGAAACAAGCGGAACAGCTCGCAAATCTCGATGATTTCGTCGATTTTGATGAAAACTGACCGTCATTTCCTTCCCGTTTGAGATATTTCGACGTTTAAGCGCTCTTTTTACTCCTTTTTACGTGCAGAATGTAATAAACATCCGTTTAACCGTCGAGACAAGCGGAACAGCCCGCAAATCTCGATGATTTCGTCGATTTTTATGAAAACTGACCGTCATTTCCTTCCCGTTTGAGATATTTCGACGTTTAAGCGCTCCTTTTACTCCTTTTTACGTGCAGAATGTAATAAACATCCGTTTAACCGTCGAAACAAGCGGAACAGCTCGCAAATCTCGATGATTTCGTCGATTTTGATGAAAACTGACCGTCATTTCCTTCCCGTTTGAGATATTTCGACGTTTAAGCGCTTCTTTTACTCCTTTTTACGTGCAGAATGTAATAAACAACCGTTTAACCGTCGAAACAAGCGGAACAGCTCGCAAATCTCGATGATTTCGTCGATTTTGATGAAAACTGACCGTCATTTCCTTCCCGTTTGAGATATTTCGACGTTTAAGCGCTCTTTTTACTCCTTTTTACGTGCAGAATGTAATAAACAACCGCTTAACCGTCGAAACAAGCGGAAAAGCTCGCAAATCTCGATGATTTCGTTGATTTTGATGAGAACTGACCGTCATTTCCTTCCCGTTTGAGATATTTCGACGTTTAAGCGCCCTTTTTACTCCTTTTTACGTGCAGAATGTAATAAACAACCGTTTAACCGTCGAAACAAGCGGAACAGCTCGCAAATCTCGATGATTTCGTCGATTTTGATGAAAACTGACCGTCATTTCCTTCCCGTTTGAGATATTTCGACGTTTAAGAGCTCTTTTTACTCCTTTTTACGTGCAGAATGTAATAAACAACCGTTTAACCGTCGAAACAGGCGGAACAGCTCGCAAATCTCGATGATTTCGTCGATTTTGATGAAAACTGACCGTCATTTCCTTCCCGTTTGAGATATTTCGACGTTTAAGCGCTCCTTTTACTCCTTTTTACGTGCAGAATGTAATAAACAACCGTTTAACCGTCGAAACAAGCGGAACAGCTCGCAAATCTCGATGATTTCGTCGATTTTGATGAATAACTGACCGTCATTTCCTTCCCGTTTGAGATATTTCGACGTTTAAGCGCTCTTTTTACTCCTTTTTACGTGCAGAATGTAATAAACATCCGTTTAACCGTCGAAACAAGCGGAACAGCTCGCAAATCTCGATGATTTCGTCGATTTTGATGAAAACTGACCGTCATTTCCTTCCCGTTTGAGATATTTCGACGTTTAAGCGCTTCTTTTACTCCTTTTTACGTGCAGAATGTAATAAACAACCGTTTAACCGTCGAAACAAGCGGAACAGCTCGCAAATCTCGATGATTTCGTCGATTTTGATGAAAACTGACCGTCATTTCCTTCCCGTTTGAGATATTTCGACGTTTAAGCGCTCTTTTTACTCCTTTTTACGTGCAGAATGTAATAAACAACCGTTTAACCGTCGAAACAAGCGGAACAGCTCGCAAATCTCGATGATTTCGTCGATTTTGATGAAAACTGACCGTCATTTCCTTCCCGTTTGAGATATTTCGACGTTCAAGCGCTCCTTTTACTCCTTTTTACGTGCAGAATGTAATAAACAACCGCTTAACCGTCGAAACAAGCGGAACAGCTCGCAAATCTCGATGATTTCGTCGATTTTGATGAAAACTGACCGTCATTTCCTTCCCGTTTGAGATATTTCGACGTTTAAGCGCTCTTTTTACTCCTTTTTACGTGCAGAATGTAATAAACAACCGTTTAACCGTCGAAACAGGCGGAACAGCTCGCAAATCTCGATGATTTCGTCGATTTTGATGAAAACTGACCGTCATTTCCTTCCCGTTTGAGATATTTCGACGTTTAAGCGCTCTTTTTACTCCTTTTTACGTGCAGAATGTAATAAACAACCGTTTAACCGTCGAAACAAGCGGAACAGCTCGCAAATCTCGATGATTTCGTCGATTTTGATGTAAACTGACCGTCATTTCCTTCCCGTTTGAGATATTTCGACGTTTAAGCGCTCATTTCACTCCTATTTACGTGCAGAATGCAATGCACAACAGTTTAATCGTCGAAACAAGCGGAACAGCTCGCAAATCTCGATGATTTCGTCGATTTTGATGAAAACTGACCGTCATTTCCTTCCCGTTTGAGATGTTTCGACGTTTAAGCGCTCCTTTTACTCCTTTTTACGTGCAGAATGTAATAAACAACCGTTTAACCGTCGAAACAAGCGGAACAGCTCGCAAATCTCGATGATTTCGTCGATTTTGATGAAAACTGACCGTCATTTCCTTCCCGTTTGAGATATTTCGACGTTTAAGCGCTCCTTTTACTCCTTTTTACGTGCAGAATGTAATAAACAACCGTTTAACCGTCGAAACAAGCGGAACAGCTCGCAAATCTCGATGATTTCGTCGATTTTGAAGAAAACTGACCGTCATTTCCTTCCCGTTTGAGATATTTCGACGTTTAAGCGCTCCTTTTACTCCTTTTTACGTGCAGAATGTAATAAACAACCGTTTAACCGTCGAAACATGCGGAACAGCTCGCAAATCTCGATGATTTCGTCGATTCTGATGAAAACTGACCGTCATTTCCTTCCCGTTTGAGATATTTCGACGTTTAAGCGCTCCTTTTACTCCTTTTTACGTGCAGAATGTAATAAACAACCGTTTAACCGTCGAAACATGCGGAACAGCTCGCAAATCTCGATGATTTCGTCGATTCTGATGAAAACTGACCGTCATTTCCTTCCCGTTTGAGATATTTCGACGTTTAAGCGCTCCTTTTACTCCTTTTTACGTGCAGAATGTAATAAACAACCGTTTAACCGTCGAAACAAGCGGAACAGCTCGCAAATCTCGATGATTTCGTCGATTTTGATGAAAACTGACCGTCATTTCCTTCCCGTTTGAGATATTTCGACGTTTAAGCGCTCTTTTTACTCCTTTTTACGTGCAGAATGTAATAAACATCCGTTTAACCGTCGAGACAAGCGGAACAGCTCGCAAATCTCGATGATTTCGTTGATTTTGATGAAAACTGACCGTCATTTCCTTCCCGTTTGAGATATTTCGACGTTTAAGCGCCCTTTTTACTCCTTTTTACGTGCAGAATGTAATAAACAACCGTTTAACCGTCGAAACAAGCGGAACAGCTCGCAAATCTCGATGATTTCGTCGATTTTGATGAAAACTGACCGTCATTTCCTTCCCGTTTGAGATATTTCGACGTTTAAGCGCTCTTTTTACTCCTTTTTACGTGCAGAATGTAATAAACAACCGTTTAACCGTCGAAACAAGCGGAACAGCTCGCAAATCTCGATGATTTCGTCGATTTTGATGAAAACTGACCGTCATTTCCTTCCCGATTGAGATATTTCGACGTTTAAGCGCTCTTTTTACTCCTTTTTACGTGCAGAATGTAATAAACAACCGTTTAACCGTCGAAACAAGCGGAACAGCTCGCAATTCTCGATGATTTCGTCGATTTTGATGTAAACTGACCGTCATTTCCTTCCCGTTTGAGATATTTCGACGTTTAAGCGCTCATTTCACTCCTATTTACGTGCAGAATGCAATGCACAACAGTTTAATCGTCGAAACAAGCGGAACAGCTCGCAAATCTCGATGATTTCGTCGATTTTGAAGAAAACTGACCGTCATTTCCTTCCCGTTTGAGATATTTCGACGTTTAAGCGCTCCTTTTACTCCTTTTTACGTGCAGAATGTAATAAACAACCGTTTAACCGTCGAAACAAGCGGAACAGCTCCCAAATCTCGATGATTTCGTCGATTTTGAAGAAAACTGACCGTCATTTCCTTCCCGTTTGAGATATTTCGACGTTTAAGCGCTCTTTTTACTCCTTTTTACGTGCAGAATGTAATAAACAACCGTTTAACCGTCGAAACAAGCGGAACAGCTCGCAATTCTCGATGATTTCGTCGATTTTGATGTAAACTGACCGTCATTTCCTTCCCGTTTGAGATATTTCGACGTTTAAGCGCTCATTTCACTCCTATTTACGTGCAGAATGCAATGCACAACAGTTTAATCGTCGAAACAAGCGGAACAGCTCGCAAATCTCGATGATTTCGTCGATTTTGAAGAAAACTGACCGTCATTTCCTTCCCGTTTGAGATATTTCGACGTTTAAGCGCTCCTTTTACTCCTTTTTACGTGCAGAATGTAATAAACAACCGTTTAACCGTCGAAACAAGCGGAACAGCTCGCAACTCTCGATGATTTCGTCGATTTTGATGAAAACTGACCGTCATTTCCTTCCCGTTTGAGATATTTCGACGTTTAAGCGCTCTTTTTACTCCTTTTTACGTGCAGAATGTAATAAACAACCGTTTAACCGTCGAAACAAGCGGAACAGCTCGCAAAACTCGATGATTTCGTCGATTTTGATGAAAACTGACCGTCATTTCCTTCCCGTTTGAGATATTTCGACGTTTAAGCGCTTCTTTTACTCCTTTTTACGTGCAGAATGTAATAAACAACCGTTTAACCGTCGAAACAAGCGGAACAGCTCGCAAATCTCGATGATTTCGTCGATTTTGATGAAAACTGACCGTCATTTCCTTCCCGTTTGAGATATTTCGACGTTTAAGCGCGCCTTTTACTCCTTTTTACGTGCAGAATGTAACAAACAACCGTTTAACCGTCGAAACAAGCGGAACAGCTCGCAAATCTCGATGATTTCGTCGATTTTGATGAAAACTGACCGTCATTTCCTTCCCGTTTGAGATATTTCGACGTTTAAGCGCTCTTTTTACTCCTTTTTACGTGCAGAATGTAATAAACATCCGTTTAACCGTCGAGACAAGCGGAACAGCCCGCAAATCTCGATGATTTCGTCGATTTTTATGAAAACTGACCGTCATTTCCTTCCCGTTTGAGATATTTCGACGTTTAAGCGCTCCTTTTACTCCTTTTTACGTGCAGAATGTAATAAACAACCGTTTAACCGTCGAAACAAGCGGAACAGCTCGCAAATCTCGATGATTTCGTCGATTTTGATGAATAACTGACCGTCATTTCCTTCCCGTTTGAGATATTTCGACGTTTAAGCGCTCTTTTTACTCCTTTTTACGTGCAGAATGTAATAAACATCCGTTTAACCGTCGAAACAAGCGGAACAGCTCGCAAATCTCGATGATTTCGTCGATTTTGATGAAAACTGACCGTCATTTCCTTCCCGTTTGAGATATTTCGACGTTTAAGCGCTTCTTTTACTCCTTTTTACGTGCAGAATGTAATAAACAACCGTTTAACCGTCGAAACAAGCGGAACAGCTCGCAAATCTCGATGATTTCGTCGATTTTGATGAAAACTGACCGTCATTTCCTTCCCGTTTGAGATATTTCGACGTTTAAGCGCTCTTTTTACTCCTTTTTACGTGCAGAATGTAATAAACAACCGTTTAACCGTCGAAACAAGCGGAACAGCTCGCAAATCTCGATGATTTCGTCGATTTTGATGAAAACTGACCGTCATTTCCTTCCCGTTTGAGATATTTCGACGTTTAAGCGCTCTTTTTACTCCTTTTTACGTGCAGAATGTAATAAACAACCGTTTAACCGTCGAAACAAGCGGAACAGCTCGCAATTCTCGATGATTTCGTCGATTTTGATGTAAACTGACCGTCATTTCCTTCCCGTTTGAGATATTTCGACGTTTAAGCGCTCATTTCACTCCTATTTACGTGCAGAATGCAATGCACAACAGTTTAATCGTCGAAACAAGCGGAACAGCTCGCAAATCTCGATGATTTCGTCGATTTTGAAGAAAACTGACCGTCATTTCCTTCCCGTTTGAGATATTTCGACGTTTAAGCGCTCCTTTTACTCCTTTTTACGTGCAGAATGTAATAAACAACCGTTTAACCGTCGAAACAAGCGGAACAGCTCGCAAATCTCGATGATTTCGTCGATTTTGAAGAAAACTGACCGTCATTTCCTTCCCGTTTGAGATATTTCGACGTTTAAGCGCTCGTTTCACTCCTTTTTACGTGCAGAATGCAATGCACAACAGTTTAATTGTCGAAACAAGCGGAACAGCTCGCAAATCTCGATGATTTCGTCGATTTTGAAGAAAACTGACCGTCATTTCCTTCCCGTTTGAGATATTTCGACGTTTAAGCGCTCCTTTTACTCCTTTTTACGTGCAGAATGTAATAAACAACCGTTTAACCGTCGAAACAAGCGGAACAGCTCGCAAATCTCGATGATTTCGTCGATTTTGATGAAAACTGACCGTCATTTCCTTCCCGTTTGAGATATTTCGACGTTTAAGCGCTTCTTTTACTCCTTTTTACGTGCAGAATGTAATAAACAACCGTTTAACCGTCGAAACAAGCGGAACAGCTCGCAAATCTCGATGATTTCGTCGATTTTGATGAATAACTGACCGTCATTTCCTTCCCGTTTGAGATATTTCGACGTTTAAGCGCTCATTTTACTCCTTTTTACGTGCAGAATGCAATGCACAACAGTTTAATCGTCGAAACAAGCGGAACAGCTCGCAAATCTCGATGATTTCGTCGATTTTGAAGAAAACTGACCGTCATTTCCTTCCCGTTTGAGATATTTCGACGTTTAAGAGCTCCTTTTACTCCTTTTTACGTGCAGAATGTAATAAACAAACGTTTAACCGTCGAAACAAGCGGAACAGCTCGCAAATCTCGATGATTTCGTCGATTTTGATGAAAACTGACCGTCATTTCCTTCCCGTTTGAGATATTTCGACGTTTAAGCGCTCCTTTTACTCCTTTTTACGTGCAGAATGTAATAAACAACCGTTTAACCGTCGAAACAAGCGGAACAGCTCGCAAATCTCGATGACTTCGTCGATTTTGATGAAAACTGACCGTCATTTCCTTCCCGTTTGAGATATTTCGTCGTTTAAGCGCTTCTTTTACTCCTTTTTACGTGCAGAATGTAATAAACAACCGTATAACCGTCGAAACAAGCGGAACAGCTCGCAAATCTCGATGATTTCGTCGATTTTGATGAAAACTGACCGTCATTTCCTTCCCGTTTGAGATATTTCGACGTTTAAGCGCTCCTTTTACTCCTTTTTACGTGCAGAATGTAATAAACAACCGTTTAACCGTCGAAACAAGCGGAACAGCTCGCAATTCTCGATGATTTCGTCGATTTTGATGTAAACTGACCGTCATTTCCTTCCCGTTTGAGATATTTCGACGTTTAAGCGCTCATTTCACTCCTATTTACGTGCAGAATGCAATGCACAACAGTTTAATCGTCGAAACAAGCGGAACAGCTCGCAAATCTCGATGATTTCGTCGATTTTGAAGAAAACTGACCGTCATTTCCTTCCCGTTTGAGATATTTCGACGTTTAAGCGCTCCTTTTACTCCTTTTTACGTGCAGAATGTAATAAACAACCGTTTAACCGTCGAAACAAGCGGAACAGCTCGCAACTCTCGATGATTTCGTCGATTTTGATGAAAACTGACCGTCATTTCCTTCCCGTTTGAGATATTTCGACGTTTAAGCGCTCTTTTTACTCCTTTTTACGTGCAGAATGTAATAAACAACCGTTTAACCGTCGAAACAAGCGGAACAGCTCGCAAATCTCGATGATTTCGTCGATTTTGATGAAAACTGACCGTCATTTCCTTCCCGTTTGAGATATTTCGACGTTTAAGCGCTTCTTTTACTCCTTTTTACGTGCAGAATGTAATAAACAACCGTTTAACCGTCGAAACAAGCGGAACAGCTCGCAAATCTCGATGATTTCGTCGATTTTGATGAAAACTGACCGTCATTTCCTTCCCGTTTGAGATATTTCGACGTTTAAGCGCGCCTTTTACTCCTTTTTACGTGCAGAATGTAACAAACAACCGTTTAACCGTCGAAACAAGCGGAACAGCTCGCAAATCTCGATGATTTCGTCGATTTTGATGAAAACTGACCGTCATTTCCTTCCCGTTTGAGATATTTCGACGTTTAAGCGCTCTTTTTACTCCTTTTTACGTGCAGAATGTAATAAACATCCGTTTAACCGTCGAGACAAGCGGAACAGCCCGCAAATCTCGATGATTTCGTCGATTTTTATGAAAACTGACCGTCATTTCCTTCCCGTTTGAGATATTTCGACGTTTAAGCGCTCCTTTTACTCCTTTTTACGTGCAGAATGTAATAAACAACCGTTTAACCGTCGAAACAAGCGGAACAGCTCGCAAATCTCGATGATTTCGTCGATTTTGATGAATAACTGACCGTCATTTCCTTCCCGTTTGAGATATTTCGACGTTTAAGCGCTCTTTTTACTCCTTTTTACGTGCAGAATGTAATAAACATCCGTTTAACCGTCGAAACAAGCGGAACAGCTCGCAAATCTCGATGATTTCGTCGATTTTGATGAAAACTGACCGTCATTTCCTTCCCGTTTGAGATATTTCGACGTTTAAGCGCTTCTTTTACTCCTTTTTACGTGCAGAATGTAATAAACAACCGTTTAACCGTCGAAACAAGCGGAACAGCTCGCAAATCTCGATGATTTCGTCGATTTTGATGAAAACTGACCGTCATTTCCTTCCCGTTTGAGATATTTCGACGTTTAAGCGCTCTTTTTACTCCTTTTTACGTGCAGAATGTAATAAACAACCGTTTAACCGTCGAAACAAGCGGAACAGCTCGCAAATCTCGATGATTTCGTCGATTTTGATGAAAACTGACCGTCATTTCCTTCCCGTTTGAGATATTTCGACGTTTAAGCGCTCTTTTTACTCCTTTTTACGTGCAGAATGTAATAAACAACCGTTTAACCGTCGAAACAAGCGGAACAGCTCGCAATTCTCGATGATTTCGTCGATTTTGATGTAAACTGACCGTCATTTCCTTCCCGTTTGAGATATTTCGACGTTTAAGCGCTCATTTCACTCCTATTTACGTGCAGAATGCAATGCACAACAGTTTAATCGTCGAAACAAGCGGAACAGCTCGCAAATCTCGATGATTTCGTCGATTTTGAAGAAAACTGACCGTCATTTCCTTCCCGTTTGAGATATTTCGACGTTTAAGCGCTCCTTTTACTCCTTTTTACGTGCAGAATGTAATAAACAACCGTTTAACCGTCGAAACAAGCGGAACAGCTCGCAAATCTCGATGATTTCGTCGATTTTGAAGAAAACTGACCGTCATTTCCTTCCCGTTTGAGATATTTCGACGTTTAAGCGCTCGTTTCACTCCTTTTTACGTGCAGAATGCAATGCACAACAGTTTAATTGTCGAAACAAGCGGAACAGCTCGCAAATCTCGATGATTTCGTCGATTTTGAAGAAAACTGACCGTCATTTCCTTCCCGTTTGAGATATTTCGACGTTTAAGCGCTCCTTTTACTCCTTTTTACGTGCAGAATGTAATAAACAACCGTTTAACCGTCGAAACAAGCGGAACAGCTCGCAAATCTCGATGATTTCGTCGATTTTGATGAAAACTGACCGTCATTTCCTTCCCGTTTGAGATATTTCGACGTTTAAGCGCTTCTTTTACTCCTTTTTACGTGCAGAATGTAATAAACAACCGTTTAACCGTCGAAACAAGCGGAACAGCTCGCAAATCTCGATGATTTCGTCGATTTTGATGAATAACTGACCGTCATTTCCTTCCCGTTTGAGATATTTCGACGTTTAAGCGCTCATTTTACTCCTTTTTACGTGCAGAATGCAATGCACAACAGTTTAATCGTCGAAACAAGCGGAACAGCTCGCAAATCTCGATGATTTCGTCGATTTTGAAGAAAACTGACCGTCATTTCCTTCCCGTTTGAGATATTTCGACGTTTAAGAGCTCCTTTTACTCCTTTTTACGTGCAGAATGTAATAAACAAACGTTTAACCGTCGAAACAAGCGGAACAGCTCGCAAATCTCGATGATTTCGTCGATTTTGATGAAAACTGACCGTCATTTCCTTCCCGTTTGAGATATTTCGACGTTTAAGCGCTCCTTTTACTCCTTTTTACGTGCAGAATGTAATAAACAACCGTTTAACCGTCGAAACAAGCGGAACAGCTCGCAAATCTCGATGACTTCGTCGATTTTGATGAAAACTGACCGTCATTTCCTTCCCGTTTGAGATATTTCGTCGTTTAAGCGCTTCTTTTACTCCTTTTTACGTGCAGAATGTAATAAACAACCGTATAACCGTCGAAACAAGCGGAACAGCTCGCAAATCTCGATGATTTCGTCGATTTTGATGAAAACTGACCGTCATTTCCTTCCCGTTTGAGATATTTCGACGTTTAAGCGCTCCTTTTACTCCTTTTTACGTGCAGAATGTAATAAACAACCGTTTAACCGTCGAAACAAGCGGAACAGCTCGCAATTCTCGATGATTTCGTCGATTTTGATGTAAACTGACCGTCATTTCCTTCCCGTTTGAGATATTTCGACGTTTAAGCGCTCATTTCACTCCTATTTACGTGCAGAATGCAATGCACAACAGTTTAATCGTCGAAACAAGCGGAACAGCTCGCAAATCTCGATGATTTCGTCGATTTTGAAGAAAACTGACCGTCATTTCCTTCCCGTTTGAGATATTTCGACGTTTAAGCGCTCCTTTTACTCCTTTTTACGTGCAGAATGTAATAAACAACCGTTTAACCGTCGAAACAAGCGGAACAGCTCGCAACTCTCGATGATTTCGTCGATTTTGATGAAAACTGACCGTCATTTCCTTCCCGTTGAGATATTTCGACGTTTAAGCGCTCTTTTTACTCC